>NC_057720.1:82537483-82566530 GCF_004010195.1 Chiloscyllium plagiosum | reverse complement strand
TTCTCTTAGGCATCTGTTGATGAAATTGCGCGGGTATCCGTTTTTGGCGAAAACATTATATAGGTGTTCTTCTTACTCTTTTTGCAGTTCTAGTTAAGAACACCTATACAATGTATTCGCCAAAAACGGATACCCGCTCAATTTCATCAACAGATGCCTAAGGGAAAGACAACGGAATGAGGACATACCGCAACCCAAAGGACTAGCCACACTACCATACATCAAGAGCATTTCTGAACTGACAGCCAGACTACTGCGACCACTAGGACTCATAACAGCACACAAACCAACAGCCACACTCAGACAACTCACCAGGACGAAGGACCCGATACCCAGCATGAGCAAAACCAATGTAGTACGAAATCCCATGCAAGGACTGCACAAAACACTACATAGGACAAACAGGAAGACAGCTAACGATCCGCATCCATGAACACCAACTAGCCACGAAATGACACGACCAGCTAACCTTAGTAGCCACACACGCAGATGACAAGCAACATGAATTCGACTGGGACAACACTACTATTATAGGACAAGCCAAACAGAGAACAGCCAGAGAATTCCTAGAGGCGTGGCACTCATCCACAGATTCAATCAATAAGCACATCGACCTGGACCCAACATACTGACCACTGCAGGGGACAGCTGGAACTGACAACCGGAAGTGGCAGATTCAAACCACTACAAATGCCGGAGGAAACATCTCAGAAGCGCTTCACAAGAGGCTCCCAAGCACTGAGGATGTCACCTAGACAGGGGACGAAATGTCTGCAACACAAATTCCCAGCTCGGTGAACAGAACCACAACAGTACCACATCCACTTCTGAGCACTGCATGCTAAGAAAGCTCTCAAGGCCTTAACAAACTGCACCTGGGGGGCAGAACATCTGTCAATGTGGAGTGACTGGAGAAATGGGACTGTTCTCATTATGGTAGAGAAAGCTAAGAGGAGATTCAATAGCAGTGCTTTGATAGACTAATTAAGAGGGTCAGACAGTGGAGGAGGTTCACTCTTTGCCAGAAGGGGCTCAAAGGGAATGTGGGCTTTCATTTTACGTAGCATGGTGCCACGATCCACGAGTAGTGCTGGGAAGGATGGGGGCAGAAGATTCAATATTGAGGGGGAAGAATTTGCAAGGTTTTAACTAAATGTCTCACCCAGAAGACTCTGCTATTTGTTCTGTGATAGAGAATTCCACATGTTCACCAACCGCTGCATGAAGAAAAATCCCCTCATAGTGTCATAGGGGTTTACAGCAAGGAAACAGACCCTTCAGCCCAACTTGTCCATGCTGTCCAGTTTTCACAATTAAACTAGGCCCATTTAGTCCATATTCCTCCATACCTGTCCCACCCATGTACCTGTCCAAATGTTTCTTCAATGACAAATTGTACTCACCTCCACCACGACCTCTGACACTCACCACCCTCCGTGTGAAGAAATTGCCCCCGAGACCTTTATGTATCTCTCCTCTCTCGCCTTAAACCTATGCCCTCTACTTTTAGACTCCCCTACTGTGGGGAAAAGCTGTTGACTATCGATCTTATCTATGCCTCTCATGATTTGATACACCTTAATAAGGTCACCCCTAAGTCCCCCATACGCCAGGGAAAAAGTCCCAGCCTCCCCTTATAACTCAAACCTTCCAAGTCCAGATAGCACCTCAGTTGATCTTTTCTGCAAGCTCTTTAGTTTAATGATAATCTTCCTATAGTAGGGTGACCAGAACTGCACACAGTACTCCAACATGTGATCTCACTGGGTCTTGTACAGCTTCAACAATCTCAGTTTAAAATTATATATCATAAGACTGTAATCGTTTGCTCTGTAATCCCCCTGACCAAGAGACATCGCATTCCTGTATCCAGTCTGCCCAGCTCTGACAGGAAATGTACACATTTCAATAAGATCTCCACTAATGCTTCTAAACTCCAATGAATATAGAGCCAGTTGACAGGTTTGTCAGACCAGGAATCAGTCTGGTGAATCTTTGCCACACTCTCTCTTTGGCAAATTTAGTGTGTCTTAGGTAAAGAGACCAAAACTGCACGCAAGACTCCAGGTGTAGTCTCAGCAGGGCCTTGCGCATTCTACTAAGACCTCCTTGCTCCTATATTCAAACCCTCTTGCAATGAAAGCCAACATCCTAGACACCTTCCTAACAGCTTTCTGCACCTGCAGACCATGAACAAAAACTGACATGTCCCTTTTTGCATGTTACCATTTAAACAACACTGTTTTGTTTTCCCACCAGAGTGGACAATTTGACACTGACCCATGCTGTGTTAATTCCACTCTCCACTCCACTTATTCCTACTGTTTCCTGTCTGCTAATCATTTTTGATCCATGCTAATACATTAATGTCAGGCCCTTGTGTTTTAGTTTTGCACACTAACCTCCTACATGGGATTTTATCAGAAACTTTCTGAAACTCTACATGTGCCATATCCACTGGTTCTCCCTGATCTATTCCACTAGTTATATCCTCAAAAAAACTCTACTGGGTTTGTCAAACATGGTTTCCCTTTCATAAATCCATGTTGACTTTGTGTGTGGCTCATAATCATATCCTTTATAATTCCAGCATTTTCCCTACTGCTGATGTTAGGCTAGCTGGTCTGTAATCTCCCTGTTTCTTCCAGCACCCCTTTTTAAACAGTGGGGTTACATTTCCCAACCACCAATCTGCTGGGACTAAATATTTACATATTCACTTTAATCCTTTAGACCTGCCCAGGTCTCTGACTCTACCCAATTACACTACACCTCGTTGTTTATCAAACTACATTACACCTTGCTTTTTACATTTCCTGTTTATCCCACAGATGCAGTTTCACACTTCGATCTATAAAGAGAGTCACCCACAATTTCCCCACAAACAGGAATCACAAAAGGATACAATGCTTGCTCAAGTGAGCCTTGACAGCAGGTGGGAGAGCTGTGCAATGGCGAATAACCCAGAGTGTGACATCAGTGACTCTGGGGTAGTGTTCCTGCCTCTGGACGGATGGTCAATGGGCTCAGGTCCCCACAATCCTGGCTGACCCTTCATTGCTCAGAGTGTAGGAGTGGGGACATCATATTTAGATTGTACAAGATATTGGTGAGGCCTCTTCTGGAGCACCGTGTGCAGGTCTGGTCTCGCTGTTATAAGAAGGATATTATTAAACTGGAAAAGGGTTCAGAAGAGATTTTCCAGGATGTTGCCGGGAATGGAGGGTTTGAGTTATAAAGGAAGGCTGCGACTTTTTTTTCACTGGAGGGTTGAGGTTGAGAGATTTCGGAGCAAAGCTCGACTCTAGATTTGACAAAGAAGTTTAGATTTTCACCCTGCCTTATAGAGATTTATAAACTCATGAGGGGTATAGATAAGGTGAGTGGAAAGGGACTTTTGCCTAGGGTGGGGGACTTCAAGGCGAGGGGGCATATGTTTAAGGTCTGAGGAGAAAGATTTTTAAAAGACATAAGAGGCACTTTTTTATGTGCAGAGTGGTCTGTGCATGGAGTGAACTTCCAGAGGAAACGATGCTTGGGGATATAGTTACATTTGAAAGATATTTAGATAAGTATATGAATAAGAAATGTTTGGAAGGATATGGGCCAAGCGCAGGCAGGTGGGACTCGTTTCGTTTGGGATGATGGTCAGCATGGACTGGTTGGACTGAATGGTCTGCTTCCATGTTATATGACACTGCATGAGTACTGAAGAGGGAGTGTTACATGGTCCAAGTGTCACCTTTCAGCTAAGCTGTTAAACTGAGGCCTAGTCTTACCTCTCAAGTTACCATCAACTAGAAGAAAGTGAGGACAGCAGATGCTGGAGATTAGGGTCGAGAGTGTGGGCGCTGGAAAAAGCACAGCAGGTCAGGCAGCATCCGAGAAGCAGGAGAGTCGGTGGGGGTTGGGAGGTGAGGAGGGCGGGTGGGGGGGTGAAAAGTGCTATGTAAATGCAAACCTTCCCTTTAAACCTTTGGAGAGATGAGGGACTCACGGAGATTTTGGGGCAAAGCTCGACTCTAGATTTTCACCCTGCATTCAAGCAACACTGCCCACTGGACACTGGCTCAACTAATGTCCTTCAGGGCAGAAAACAACCGTCCTTACCTGGTCTGGCCTCCATGTGACTCCAGACCCCACAGCAATGTATCTGACTTTTAACTGCCCTCTGGGCCCTTAACTTACCCCCTGGGCAATTAGGGATGGGCAATAAACACTGGCCTAACCAGAGACGCCTATCTCCCGTAAATGAATTTTTTAAAAGACACCATTGTTTGTGTCGAAACTGAATGATTGCAATTGCCACCGCGGATGCTGTGGTATTTTTGTTAAGGTCCCAAGGTCCAAGGCAGAAGTAGTAGGCCGAACCTTGTGGGGACGGATATCAGGGGAAGAATCCCGGCCAACTCTGACTCAAATGGATGACCACAACAAGGGGAAACAGGTGTAAGGCTAAAAGGTTCCATATTGACCTTTGAGTTGAGATTCAACAACTGAGACACTTATAGGGAAGGGTTTACCTTGCTTGACGCGTTTGTTTCCAGGGAGGGTATGGTCTCCCGGCAGCCAGGGTTGGCGATGGCAGACATGGGCTGCGGGGTCCTCCTGCAGCTGATCTTCGAGCCCAGGCCCCGGCTGCCAGGGAGGCGGCCTCAGCATCCTCTTGAGGAAGGAGCGGTTCATCTCCACCCGTTCGCTCAGGGACACCAGGCTGGCGTTACAGCCCATGCTCTCCCAGCTGTCCGTCCTCCACAGAGCCTCCAGCTGGCCGAGTCTGCGTGCGCTCCATTTCTCCGGCCTGATGGCGGAGCGCCCTGAAATGTCGGCCCCCTCCGACACAGCCCTCGGGCCGCCACCAGGATGGCTGCTCGCCTGCTCCGAGGAGCTGGTGTTCTCGGTCTCCTCCCGGGCAATCACGTCATGAGGAGCCCCCGGCCTGTCGCCTGGCGGCGCGTTTTCCCTTCCGAGGACTTTCCAGAACCCCCTCGGAGGCCTCCAGTTCTTAGCGGCAGGTTTCGGAGGAGGAATATCCCCGGTTGGCCTAGGCGGATCTCCCCGGCTGCCTGTTCCAGGCCATTCCCTCCTCGCCAGGCCTGGATCGGTGCCCTGGCTGAGGGCCTCCCCCTCTCCGACAACCGAAGGCTCTTGGCAGGCCAGGACGCTCTCCGTTAAGTAGGTGCGTCTCGGCTCTCTGTCCTTCTGGGACCGTCCACGTTCCCGGCCTTCCCCCAGGTCTGGGCAGTCTCGGCCCTCCACCTGTGGGATAGCAGCTCTGCCTGATGACCTCACACCTGTCCGGAGCTGCTGATTGGTCGGGAGGGCTGGGGCGCCAGGATGAGGGCGGTTTTTGGGGGAGGCCCAGTTGGCACTGTCCTCCCACAGACTGGCTGAGCCTGTGCCCCTCCTCCCTTTGCGAGCTGCACTGGGGCCTGTGGTATCCCTTCGCTCACGTAACCGTGGTCTCTGCCCGCCAGGCACCACTTCACTCTCTGCCATCTTGATATACCCCAGGGTCTCTGACACAAGGGCAATTTGTAATGTCTACAACCAACCTGCAAAGAAGGGAGAGAGGGAACGTCAGACAGCCAATAAGGAAGGTATTCCCTACCCAATTTCATGAATCCTAACTTATTATCGAGTCAGAGAGACTCAGCTCAGTGCAAAGCAAGACCATTCAGCTCATCTAGTCTGCAGATATATTCCTGTATTTATTAAACACTCAGAAAAGCAGAGCCAGAGTACGCTCTCTGTAATAAAGAGAGGCAAATTCAATACCAATCAGCAGAAACAATCAGAAAATGAAGGAATTTTGGTAATAGTCAGGGAGTAACTTTGAAGGACATAGAAGGAGAGAGAGAGAGAGAGCGAGGGAGAGACAGAGAGAGAGAGACATAAAGATAGACAGAGAGTATTCAATTCAGTAACCATTCATCAGAACATTTCTCATGAAAGGCCATTAATCCTCAGTATCTTATTCTCCACAAGCAATGCTGAATATTTCCAGAATTTTCTCTCTGTATTTAACATTTTCGGCATTTCCAGAATGCTGCTTTTGCGTGTGGAAGCGTTACTTCTGTGACCAGGTAACACAGACCCCAAGCGGAGGCAGTTAGCAATGATTCACTCAAATACCAACTTACAGAGGGCTTTTGTGGCACAGTGGGAGTGTCCCACCTCTAGGCCAGGAGGCCTGGGTTCAGGTCCTGCATACTCCAGAGATGCGTCATAACATTTCTGAACAGGTTGGCCAACAATACCTTAAATGCCAACTTGTACGGACTCTATAGTGCAGCGGTAGTGACCCAAGGTCAACTTGCAGCCCCCCCAGAATGAGCTCAATTGACATCTGATCAGGTTGTTTTCAAAAATCGAAAACTCAATCTGAGACATCCCACATGATAATAAACTGCTTCCAGAACAGGAGTCCATTCAGCCTGTTGATGTCTGTACTGGCCCTCTGAAGGAGCAGTTCATTCAGTGCTGTTCCCTGCATTCTCCCTGGAATCCTGCATGTTCTTACCTACCAGATCATTATCCAATTCCCTTTAGAAAGCCTCAAAGACCTGCCTCACCTACACTCTCAGAAAATACATTCTCGACCCTAACCACTCGAGTGAACCTGCTCCCCCCACACTGTCAGACAGTACCTTCCAGACATTAACCACTGGAGTGAATTTGCCTCCCCTACACTGTCAGACAGTACATTACAGACCCTGACCACTCCCTCGGAAAATGGTTTCTCGACACGTTGCCAATGCCCCCCTGTGTCAATTTGTCTAAACCGGTCTCCCTCTCATTCTCAATCCCTCCCCCAATAGGACCAGTTTCTCCCTGTCCACTCTGCTCAGACTCTCCTCATTCTAACCATGTCTAGAAAATCTCTCAACCTTTCCTCCCTCAGGGTAAACCTCAGTCCTCAATGAATATTTTGGATGTGGTGTGATTTGACACTGGGCGGGTATCTAGTGAGTTATGCGAAGGGACATTTAGCTGTGGTCACGGGATTGCCAAACTGATCAATAAATGGCTCCATTATTGTTGCAATGGATGAGCTAGATAAAGGTTGGTCTTCTACTGTTATGTAAGCAGTAAAGAGTGGGGTTTCTAATTGTATCATCATTGTTATGCTGACAGAATGCATATTATTGGTATCAGCAGGCCACCTCTTGAATTTGGGTGGCACAGTGGTTAGCGCTGCTGCCTCACAGCACCAGGGTCCCAGGTTCGATTCCAGCCTCAGGCGACTGTCTGTGTGGAGTTTGCACATTCTCCTCGTGTCCGCGTGGGTTTCCTCCAGGTGCTCCGGTTTCCTCCCCGCAGTCCAATCGGGTGAATTGGCCGTGCTAAATTGCCCAAAGTGTTAGGTGCATTAGTCAGAGGGAAATGGGTCTGGGTAGGTGACTCTGTGGAGGGTCAGTATGGACTTGTTGGGCCGAAGGGCCTATTTCCACACTGTAAAGAATCTAATCTAAAAAAAAATCAAATGGAGATTTTTGCCATATTCTCTACTGCGTATCATAATCCCCAACTTGACCACACATATTTGGGGGTCTGTCAGATATGGAACACTGGGGAAGAATTTCCTTTACTCCAATCATTGTACCTCAATGGTTAGCGCTCAGAATCCCAAAGTGATAAGTCTAACTTCTGCTCCGTTCATGCAACCGAAAGTTGACACCGCAGCGTTGAAGGAGTGCAACAGTGTCAGAGGTATCAATAGTAATTGAAACTAAGACCCTTTCTGCTTTCAGCTGGAAACATCCCATGCATTGGTTTAAAGGACAGATAGAGAGTCAGAGACTATTTCCAACACAGATTCCTGATTAAGGGCTTTTGCCCAAAAAGTCATTTTTTCCTGCTCCTCAGATGCTGCCTGACCTGCTGTGCTTTTCCAGCACCACTCTAATCTTGACTCTAATCTCCAGCATCTACAGTACCCACGTCTGCCTATTTCCAACACAGCCCATCGAAACTGTTGGATCAAGGAATCCAGTCAGAGCCATTTCCCTGCTCTGTCCCCTTAGCCCTTCAGGTTTATTTCCTTTATATGTCCCTTCAAAATCACTAGATTTTTACATTAGATTCCCCTAGAGTGTGGAAACAGACCCTTCGGCCCAACCAGTCCACACCGACTCTCCGAAGAGTAACCCACCCAGACCCGTTTCCCTCTGACTAATGCACCTAACATTATGGGCCAATTCACCTAACCTGCACGTCTTTGGACTGTGGGAGGAAACCAGAGCACCTGGAGAAAACCCACGCAGACACGGGGAGAATGTGCAAGCTCCACACAGACAGTCGCCCGAGGCTGGAATTGAACCCAGGTCCCTGGTGTTGTGAGACACTGAGCTAACCACTGAGCCACCGTGCACTAATTGCCGCTGCTTGACAGAAACTATGATAAAAGGTAACTTGGTTGAACCACATAAGATCCTGATGGGATTTGACAGGGCAGATATGAAGAAGATGTTTTGTCTTATCCGAAGGTTTAGAAATTGGACTCACTGGTTAAAAATCAGGGAGTGCCTTCCAGAATTGCAGAGGGTCCCAAAGCACCTTACATTCAAGTCCTGCTGAAGTCTCACTGTTTTCTGCAGCTGTAACATTGCATTCCTTGCTCTGTTCTATTACCCTAATGCACTTTGTACGGTAGGATCTGTGCTGCATGCAAAAAAAAACAAACTTTTCACTGTACCTAGGGACATGACAATAATAAATCAAATCATATGTAGACTCTATTGTCACTTGCACATTATAAGGTCCCTTAGTGAGTCTAATTTAACTTTATAATGCTGTTTATGAAATAAATATAGAACAGGGGAGATTTACCCACAAGGTTATTAGATTACTTACAATGTGGAAACAGGCCCTTCGGCCCAACAAGTCCACACCGACCTGCAACCCACCCAGGCCCATTCCCCTACATTTACCCCTTCACCTAACACTACGGGCAACTTAGCACGGCCAATTCACCTGACCTGCACATCTTTGGACTGTGGGAGGAAACCGGAGCACCCGGAGGAAACCCACGCAGGCACGGGGAGAATGTGCAAACTCCACACAGAGAATCACCTGAGGCAGGAATTGAACCTGGGTCCCTGGCGCTGTGAGGCAGCAGTGCTGACCACTGTGCCACCGTGCCGCCAGTTATGTCGGGGAAGTTTCTTCCTGAAGCTGAGATCAAGGGGAGGTTTGACAGAGGCACATTGGTTTGGAGAAGGTAGTGCATACAGCTGGCTGATGGCAAAAAAGTTGATTGGTCTATGGACGAGTGAACAGTTGTTGATAGCGATTGTCTTTTGCTGGCCAACAGCAGTGCGGTCGGTTGTCAGGTAAGTGAACAACTTGGAGCTGGAGACATGTTAGAGGGAGGGCTCTGACCGTTCCTCCCCCCACACCCCCATCCCAGCAGCCGTCTTTCTTTCATTGTCATCAAGACTGACTTTAAACATTAAGAAAAACCAATTAATCTTTCCATCAGCAGTTGCTACAAGCTGTGACATTCATGTGAAGTAGTCACCCTGTGATGTTTGAGAATCAGTGGAAGCGTTCTGAAAAGGGATGCCAGGGAGTGAGTGTCTGGGAGTGTTGGGAGGGTTGTGTCTGAGAGAATGAGAGTGTGAAGGTGTGCGCGTCTGAGAGTGTGGGTGTGTGTGCGAGAGAGACAGAGAGAGAGAGAGAGAGTGAGAGGAGGTGTATGTGTTTGAGAGTGGAGTTGTGTCCGAGAGAGTGAGAGTGTGGTGTTGTGTGTGTGAGAGAATGAGAGTGTGGATGTGTGTGAGAGTGAGTATGAGTGTGTCTGAGAAAAAGTGAGAATATATGTGTGAGTGAGAGAGAATGTGTGTGCGTGCACATGGGTGGGTATGCATATAAGGAGAGTTTTTAGGGAGATTAGAGTTTTAGTGTTATTTCCAACTATTCATAATTGTTTAGCTAGAGTCAAGTTACTTCTAACAAACAGTGATTCTTATTCAGTATAGAAACCCAGTCCATATTGTTTATCAACATGGGTCTAAATTAGGGAACATCATAAATCCTTTATCTTTCATAACAAATCCAAAAATAGTGGGTCTTGATTTCCAGCACAATACACTCGAGAGGGGCAACAGTACACAAGCAAGAACTGATCCACTTGGTGAAGTTACAGAGACGAGGGGACACAGCTGTATGGCTTTGGTCAGGACATGTCCTAGGAAAGACCTTTTTTCCACAGTGAGTATTACTGATCTGGTACAGGATGTCTATGAGGGAGGTGGAAGCAGAGAAACTCAATGATGTCCTAAGGATAGTGGATGGGGATCTGTGGGAGATAGCCTGCAAGCCTATGGGCATTGGGTGGGGATCGAGTCAGACTGGAGTGTACAATTGTGAGCTAGTGTCAATTCAGTGGCTCAGTGTCATAGTGACTCCAGGCTGCATCACTAAAACAGATTAGCTGCTCATTTAGGCAGGACTTTGAGACATGTTACAATAACATCTGTGCTTCAAACTAATTGTCTATAAATCACATAGGAAAGGTGCAATATAAATGCAGGCTTATTTTCTTCCGATTGAACTACTCACTTGGAGTTCTCATATCGATATTGAGGAGGTGATGGTGTTGGATGTATTGAAGATCATTAAGGTAGTTAAAACCCCAGGGCCAGATGGGAATCTATCCCAGGATACTGAAGGAGGCAGGGAGGAGATTGCTGGGAGATCTTTATATCCTCTTTAGCCACACGCAAGGCCCACAAAACTGGGGAATAGCAAATGTTGTTCCTTTGTTTAAGGAGGACAATCAGGATAATCCAGGAAATTAGAGGCTGATGAATTTTATGTTAGTTATTGGGAAATTATTGGAGAAGATTCCTAGGGTGGATAGTTGAAGCATTTTCATTTCCAGAGCAGAAATATCAAATACCAGAGGGCACAGGTTTCAAGTGAGAAGGGAAATGTTGAAAGGAGATGTGTGAAGAAAGCTTTTTTTGGGCAGAGGATGGTAGGTGTCTAAAACATGCTTACAGCAGAGATGGTAGGTGCCTGGAACATGCTGGCAGGAGAGATGGTAGGTGCCTGGAACATGCTGGCAGGAGAGATGGTAGGTGTCTAAAACATGCTGACAGGAGAGATGGTAGGTGTCTGGAACACGCTTACAAGAGAGATGGTAGGTGTCTGGAACATGTTTACAGGAGAGATGGTAGGTGTCTAAAACATGCTTACAGGTGAGATGGTAGGTGCCTGGAACATGCTGGCAGGAGAGATGGTAGGTGTCTGGAACATGCTGGCAGGAGAGATGGTAGGTGTCTGGAACACGCTTACAAGAGAGATGGTAGGTGTCTGGAACATGTTTACAGGAGAGATGGTAGGTGTCTGGAACACGCTTACAGGAGAGAAAGTAGGTGCCTGGAACACACTTACAGGAGAGAAGGTGGGTGTCAGGAACATGCTAACAGCAGAGATGGGGGGTGTCTAGAACACGCTTACAGGAGAGATGGTAGGTGTCAGGAACATGCTAACAGCAGAGATGGGGGATGTTAGAACATGCTTACAGGAGAGATGGTAGGTGTCTGGAACATACTCATAGCAGAGATGGGGGGTATCTGGAACACGCTTACAGGAGAGATGGTAGGTGCCTGGAACACGCTGGCAGGAGAGATGTTAGGTGTCTGGAACACGCTGGCAGGAGAGATGTTAGGTGTCTGGAACATGCTAACAGCAGAGATGGTAGGTGTGTGGAACATGCTAACAGCAGAGATGGTGGGTATCTGGAACACGCGTACAGGAGAGATGGTAGGTGTCTGGAACATGCTAACAGCAGAGATGGTGAGTATCTGGAACAGACATACAGGAGAGATGGTAGGTGTCTGAAACATGCTAACAGCAGAGATGGCGGGTGTCTGGTGCACGCTTACAGGAGAGATGGTAGGTGTCTGGAACATGCTAACAGCAGAGATGGGGGTTGTCTGGAACAGACATACAGGAGAGATGGTAGGTGTCTAGAACATGCTAACAGCAGAGATGGGGGTGACTAGAACACGCTTACAGGAGAGATGGTAGGTGTGTGGAACATGATGCTTACAAGAGAGATGTAGGTGTCTGGAGCACGCTTACAGGAGAGATGGGGGTGTCTGGAACACGCTTACAGGAGAGATGGGAGGTGTCTTGAATACACTGGCAGGAGAGATGGTAGATGTCTGGAACACGCTGGCAGGGGAGATGGTAAGTGCCTGGAACACGCTTACAAGGGAGATGATAGGTGTCTGGAACACGTTTATAGGAGAGATGGTAGGTGTCGGGAATACGCTGGTTGGAGAGATGGTAGATGTCTGGAATACGCTGGCTGGAGAGATGGTAGATGTCTGGAACACGCTTACAGGAGAGGTGGGAGGTGTCTAGAACACACTTACAGGAGAAGTGGGGGTGTCTAGAACACGCTTACAAGGGAGATGGCAGGTGTCTAGAATACACTGACAGGAGAGATGCTAGGTGTCTAGAACACGCTGGAAGGAGAGATGTGAGGTCTCTCAAACACACTGACAGGAGAGATGGTAGTTGTCTAGAACACACTTAAAGGAGGGATGGTAGTTGTCTGGAACACGCTGGCAGGGGAGATGGTACATCTCTGGAACACGCTTACAGGAGAGGTGGGGAGGTGTCTCGAACGCACTTACAGGACGGATGGGGTTGTCTGGAACACACTTACAAGAGAGATGGTAGGTGTCTGAACCACACTAGCAGGAGAGATGGTAAGTGTCTGGAATACGCTGGCAGGAGAGATGGTAGTTGTCTGGAACATGCTAACAGCAGTGATGGGGGGTGTCAGGAACTCGCTTACAGGAGAGATGGTAGGTGTCTGGAACATGTTGCCAGGAGAAATGTTAGGTGTCTAGAACACACTTACAAGAGAGATGGTAAGTGTCTGGAATATGCTGGCGGGAGAGATGTTAGGCGTCTGCAACCTGCTTACAGGAGAGATGGTAGTTGTCTGGAACACGCCGGCAGGAGAGATGGTACGTCTCTGGAACACACTTACAAGAGAGATGGTAGGTGTCTGGAACACGCTTACAGGAGAGATGGTGGGTGTCTGGAACATGCTTACAGGAGAGATGGTGGGTGTCTAGAACATGCTGACAGGAGAGATGGGAGGCCTGAACACACTTACAGGAGAGATGGCAGGTGTCTAGAATACACTGGCAGGAGTGATGGTATGTGTCTAGAACACGATGGAAGGAGAGATGTTTGGTCTCTCAAACACACTGACAGGAGAGATGGTTGATGTCTGGAACACGTTTACAGGAGAGATGGTAGATGTCTGGAATACGCTTACAAGAGAGATGGTAGGTGTCTGGAACACGTTTATAGGAGAAATGGTAGGTGTCTGGAATACGCTGGCTGGAGAGATGGTAGATGTTTGGAATACGCTTACAGGAGAGGTGGGAGGTGTCTAGAACATGCTTACAGGAGATGGTATGTGTCTAGAACATGTTGGAAGGAGAGATGATCGGTCTCTCAAACACACTGGCAGGAGAGATGGTAGGTGTCTGGAACACACATACAGGAGGGATGGTAGGTGTCTGGAACACGCTTACAGGAGAGATGGTAGGTCTCTGGAACACGCTTACAGGAAAGGTGGGGAGGTGTCTCGAACACACTTACAGGAGGGATGGGGTTGTCTGGAACATGCTTACAAGAGAGATGGTAGATGTCTGGAACACGCTTATAGGAGAGATGGTAGGTATCTGGAACATGCTAACAGCAGTGATGGGGGGTGTCAGGAACTCGCTTACAGGAGAGATGGTAGGTGTCTGGAACACGTTGACAGGAGAGACGTTAGGTGTTTGGAATACGCTGGCTGGAGAGATGGTAGGTGTCTAGAACACGCTTACAGGAGAGATGGTAGGTCTTTGGAACAGGTTTACAGGAGAGGTGGGAGGTGTCTAGAATATGCTGACAGGAGAGACGGGAGGTGTCCAGAACACACTTACCGGAGAGATGGTAGGTATCAGGAACACGCTGGCAGGAGAGATGGTAGGTCCCTGGAACACGCTTACAGGAGAGGTGGGAGGTGTCTAGAACACACTTAAAGGCGGGATGGGGTTGTCTGGAACACGCTGGCAGGAGAGATGGTAGGTGTCTGGAACACACTTACAGGAGAGATGGTAGGTGTCTTGAATACGCTGACAGGAGAGATGGTAGGTGTCTGGAACACACTTACAGGAGAGATGGTAGGTGTCTTGAATACGCTGACAGGAGAGATGGGACGTGTCCAGAACACACTTACCGGAAAGATGGAAGGTGTCAGGAACACGCTGGCAGGAGAGATGGTAGGTGTCTGGAACACGCTTACAGGAGTGATGGGGTTGTCTGGAACACGCTTACAAGGGAGATGGTAGGTGTCTGGAATACGCTGGCTGGAGAGATGGTAGGTGTCTAGAACACGATAGAAGGAGAGATGTTAGGTCTCTCAAACACACTGACAGGACAGATGGTAGGTGTGTAGAACACGATGGAAGGAGAGATGTTAGGTCTCTCAAACACACTGACAGGAGAGATGGTAGATGTCTGGAACACGTTTACAGGAGAGATGGTAGATGTCTGGAACACGCTTACAGGAGAGATGGTAGGTGTCTGGAACACGCTTACAGGAGAGATGGTCGGTGTCTGGAACACGTTGACAAGAGAGGTGGTAGGTGTCTGGAACACGCTTACAGGAGAGATGGTAGGTGTCTGGAACACGCTTACAGGAGAGATGGTAGGTGTCTGGAATATGCTTAAAGGAGAGATGGTGGGTGTCTAGAACATGCTGACAGGAAAGATGGGGGGACCGGAACACACTTACAGGAGAAATGTTAGGTGTCTGGAATACACTGGCAGGAGAGATGGTAGGTATCAGGAACACGCTGGCAGGAGAGATGATAGGTGTCTAGAACACACTTATAAGAGAGATGGTTGGTGTCTAGAACATGCTGACAGGAGAGATGGGGGGACCGGAAGACACTTACAGGAGAGATGGTCGGTGTCTGGAATACACTGGCAGGAGAGATGGTAGGTGTCTGGAATACGCTTACAACAGAGGTGGGAGGTGTCTAGAACAGGCTTACAGGAGAGATGGGGGTGTCTGGAATACGCTGACATGAGAGATGGTAGGTGCCTGGAACACGATTACAGGAAAGATGGTAGGTGTCTGGAACACACTTACAGGAAAGATGGTAGGTGTCTGAACCATGCTGGCAGGAGAGATGGTAGGTGTCTGGAACATGCTAACAGCAGAGATGGTAGGTGTCTGGAATACGCTGGCAGGAGAGATGGTAGTTGTCTGGAACATGCTGGAATACGCTGGCAGGAGAGATGGTAGTTGTCTGGAACATGCTAACAGCAGTGATGGGGGGTGTCGGGAACTCGCTTACAAGAGAGATGGTAGGTGTCTGGAACACGCTGGCAGGAGAGATGGTAAGTGTCTGGAATACGCTGGCGGGAGAGATGTTAGGCGTCTGCAACCTGCTTACAGGAGAGATGGTAGTTGTCTGGAACACGCTAACAGCAGTGATGAGGGGTGTCGGGAACTCGCTTACAGGAGAGATGATAGGTGTATAGAACACACTTACAAGAGAGATGGTAGGTGTCTGGAACACGCTTACAAGAGAGATGGGGGGACCGGAAGACACTTACAGGAGAGATGGTAGGTGTCTGGAATACACTGGCAGGAGAGATGTTATGTGTCTAGAACACGCTTACAAGAGAGGTGGGAGGTGTCTAGAACAGGCTTACAGGAGAGATGGGGGTGTCTGGAACATGCTGGCAAGTGAGATGGTAGGTGTCTGGAACATGCTGGCAGGAGAGATGGTAGGTGTCTGGAACACGCTGACAGGAGAGATGGTAGTTGTCTGGAACACGGGTACAGGAAAGATGCTGGGTGTCTGGAACATGCTTACAGGTGAGATGGTAGGTGTCTGGAACACGCTTACAGTAGAGATGGTATGTGTCTAGAACACGATTACAGGAGAAATGGTAGGTGTCTGGAACACACTTGCAGGAGAGTTGGGAGTGTCTGGAACATGTTGGCAGGAGAGATGGGAGGTGCCTGGAACACGCTGGCAGGAGAGATGGGAGGTGTCTGGAACACACTGACAGGAGAGATGGGAGGTGCCTGGGACACGCTTGCAGGAGAGATGGGAGGTGACTAGAACACGCTGACAGGAGCGATGGTAGGTGTCTGGAACACGCTGACAGGAGAGATGGTAGGTGTCTAGAACACGCTGACAGGAGAGATGGTAGGTGTCTAGAACATGCTGACAGGAGAGATGGTAGGCGTCTAGAACACACTGACAGGAGAGATGGTAGGTGTCTAGAACACGCGTACAGGAGAGATGGTAGGTGTCTAGAACATGAGGACAGGAGAGATTAGATTAGATTACGTACAGTGTGGAAACAGGCCCTTAGGCCCAACAAGTCCATACCGAACTTCCGAAGAGCAACCCACCCAGACCCATTCCCCTATCTTTACCTCTTCACCTAACACTACGGGCAATCTATCATGGCCAATTCACCTGACCTGCACATTTTTGGACTGTGGGAGGAAACCGGAGGAAACCCAGAGGAAACCCACACAGACACGGGGAGAATGTGCAAACTCCACACAGAATGTTGCCTGAGGCGGGAATTGATCCCAGGTCTCTGGCGCTATGAGGCAGCAGTTCTAACCACTGAGCCACCGTGCCAGTGCTAGTGACATTTGTGTTGTCGCACTGCACTCAAAATGAGCTGGATTCTGTGGAATCTCTCTCTGCGTCCGAAACTCATTGAACACCACCCCAGAAAAATCATGCTGCGCACACAAATCACCTGGACTTCGGAATCTGTAAATTTACTGCGAAAGTTTCGATCTCGTTTCTGGCCATTCTTTCCATTTTTCCTCCTGCAATCTAATTTTTTGCATCTCTGAAAACAATTTGACTGCTTCACAATCATTCCTGTTAAAATCTCCCAAAGTCTTGAAATTGTAATTTGCTCCAGTGCTTTACTCCACGAGCGTAAACGATTAAAGTGTTACACAGGAGATGGTTTCCCCCAGCGTTCAGCCTCCACAGGGAATCTATAAGCTAAAATAACTAAGAAATTGCTTGAAAAGCTTAGCAGGTCTGGCAGCATCTGCGGAGAGAAACCCAGGTTAACGTT
Organism: Chiloscyllium plagiosum; assembly: GCF_004010195.1. Classification (NCBI taxonomy): domain Eukaryota; kingdom Metazoa; phylum Chordata; class Chondrichthyes; order Orectolobiformes; family Hemiscylliidae; genus Chiloscyllium; species Chiloscyllium plagiosum. The sequence goes on along the minus strand of NC_057720.1, from coordinate 82,549,370 downwards.
TCGGGTAGAGTGACCCTTCCTCAGAACTAAAATAAACTAAACCAAAATAACTAGACTTATCGAATATAGGAGCAAAGTACTGCAGATGCTGGAATCTGTACTGAAAACTACAAATGCTGGAGATCACAGGAGAGATGGTAGGTGTCTGGAACACACTTACAGAAGAGATGCTAAGTGCCTTTCCCCTCTCATCTTAAATCTATGCCCTTGAGTTTTGAACTTCCCTTGGCTGTTCGCCCTTATCCATGATGCTTATGATTTTATAAACCTCTATAAGGTCACCCCTCGGCCTTCTCACGCTCCAGGGAAAACAGACCCAGGCTATTCAGCCTCTGGGGTCAGGCAGCATCCATGGAGAGAGAGCAAGCTAACGTTTCGATTCTAGCTGACTCTGCACCAGAGCTGCGGAGGGTTGATGAAGGAGTGGGGAATTGAAATATCAGCGTTGTACATGAGCGGTTTGACGGCTCTTTACCATTCTGTAGGTTTACTGAATGTCCCTCCTCCAAGTGAAGAAATGATCACTTTTTTGTAGTTGTTACTTCTACACAAATACTTTGCAAAGAAAATTTTGGACATTTCATAGAAATTACAAATCTTGCTTTCTGCATTGCAGGTCAAAGGTCACCACAACAGTGGGTGTACTGGGTAGACTAGCCATTGTAGCACTGCAGACCTGTGTACAATGGCCTACGTTTACCAGTAGGCCTGACATTTGAGCTTCAGGCCTCAGTAAAATGAAGGACACAAGCTTGACTTGACGTCCTCTGGCTACCTGCCTCTCTCAGGGTGTTAGGGCTATGGTAACGACCCTCCAGGCTCCACAGATGAGATTTACACAGGGTTTCTGATGGTGCGACCATTTGCCAATGCCAAGCCGAGCAGGCCCAGCTCCTGTGATATTGGAGCAGGCCAGTGATCAGGAGTTAGGCTGCACATTTACACACGCGAGAGGATTTTAACATCTCCACCCAACACAATACACACAACCAGGCCCTAGCTTCGACTTGACAACAAACCGTCGCCCTCCACATTTACAACTCAGATATTTTGATTTGCCACTCCTTCACCAATCCTCCCCAGCATGGTCTATGCCGTTCTCTATTTCTGTGACTGTATAGCAGAACCTCAAACCTTTCCATCTTATAATTATGGCTAGTTACCTTGTGCCCAGCCTGAACTCAGTCCCAAATCCCTCTGATCCTTTCAGGACTCCCCACAGCCCCTCTCTTTGCAAGTCAGTAAGACCTAAGTCGAACTTTTATCAACCCCTGCAGATGCTCCTATGTTAGAGAGGGATTACATAAACAGTCCTAAAGATATTGCCATAATCAGAGATATGCCAGGTCTGACTGTACCTTTGTTTATATAAAACAAAACAACTCAGAGCAGTGTTTTATTACCTGAGCACCCTGATGATGGGGTGAGACTCGTTAGCGAGTGTCAGGTCTCACTAACAGACTCTAATAGTGGGATCGCCTCCCTCAGTCTGAGGCCCCCCGGATTGTCTCAGCCAGTTTCCTCCTCCAGGGAGCACAGTAAAATGCTGTCCCACCTCCAGCTTCTGTTAGCGGGCCTCTTTCAATCACCATCACCGAATATTTAGCCGACGTCCCTTTTTTTAAAAAAAACAAAGAAAAACAACTCTCCTTCCAGCGCCTGTGTGTGTGTGTGTGTCTGTGCACGACTGCTGGAGAGAGAGAGAGAGAGTGGCTGTGTCAGTTTAAACTGCATTCCAGTACACCCAACTAATACCCAAAGGGAACAAAAACACTATAAAAGGCAAAAAAAAAAGTGTGTAAATCTAACTGGTCTCTATGACGACGGGCAAAACGGAGTGGAGCTGGCGGCAGACCAGAGTTCAGCCTGAAGTTGCTGCTCAAACTTAGTGGCAGTTTCAGGAGCTGGGCTTGTAATTCTAAACCGCGCCTGAAGCTCAGCTCCCTAACTGGTTGAGGACCTCCAGAAATCAGGGCTCCCTCCTTCCCTCCCACTTTGGCAAATCCTGCAAGCCCAGCCCCAGCCCCAGCATTGCTTGGCCTCGCCGGCTTTTGGAGTTTGAGGGTCTGTTAAACCTCCACTCCCTTTCCATCATTGCAATCCTCCCCTGTTAAATGCAACCCCAGGAATTAATCTGCAGCCCCAAAATTAATCTCCCAGACACTGCTGTAGGCAAGAGCAAAAAAAAAAGACACAGGAGGAAAACACGTTGGGACGTGGAGAATGGGGAAGTGTTTCTGTTTTGAAATTCCCCAGTAGGCTTCTTGTCAATACATATCTCTTCCAAAAAAAACAGTAGAAAATAGTTCATCTTTAGAAATACCATTTATTTCTTCTTTCCTGGATGCTCCAGCATTTGTTGCCCATTCTTAATTAACGTAGATACATCAAAACTAAGAGCTCGAGTAGGCCATTCAGCCCAACGAGCCTATCTCACCATTCAACACCATCATCCACCGAGATGTACAGCACAGAAACAGACCTTTCAGTCCAACTCATCCATGTCAACTAGATATGCCAACCTAATCTAGTCCCACCTGCCAGCACCTGGCTCATATCCCTCCAAACCCTTCCTATTCATATACCCATTCAGATGCCCTTTTCAATGTTGCAATTGTACCAGCCTCCACCACTTCCCCTGGCAGCTCATTCCATACCCGTACCACCCTCTGAGTGAAAAAACTGCCCGATAGGTCTCTTTTATATCTTTCCCCTCTCGCCCTAAACCTATGCCCTCTAGTTCTGGACTCCCACACTCCAGGGAAAAGACTTTGTCTATTTATCCGATCCATGCCCCTCATGATTTTACAAATGTCTATAAGGTCATAACCTCAGAAGCTCCCTCTCCCTTTGATCCCTTTAGCCACAAGATCTATATCTAACTCCTTCTTGAAAACATTCAAGCTTTGACTGTCTCTGCGGCAAAGAACTCCACAGACTCCCCACTCTCTGGGTGAAGCCTCTTTCTCCTCATCTCAGTCCTGAAACACCCTTATGGCCTTAGACTGCGACCCCTGGTTCCAGACTCCTCAGTCATTAGGAACAGCCTTCCTGTGTTTACGTTGTCTAGTCCTGTTAGAATTTTATAGGTTTCTGTGAGATTCCCCCCCCTCCCCCCATTTTTCTAAACTCCAATGAATATTGTCTGAACAGCTATTGCGCGCAGAGCTCTCTCTGCCATTTTAGGGGACAGTTATAGGGTCCTATAGCACAGAAACAGACCCACCACTCCAACCAGTCCTTGCTGAACATAAACTAAACTAGTCTCATCTGCCCATACTCTGCCAAACTTTCCTTATTCACATACTTATCCAAATGTCTTTTAAATATTTTAACTATACCTGCATCCACCACTTCCTCTGGAAGTTCATTTCACACATTGAATTAAATTGAATTGAATTGGATTTATTGTCATGTGTACTGAGGCACAGTGACAAGCTTTGTCTTGCGAGCAATACAGGCAGATCACAGAGTTAAGTTGCATAGATAAGTAAATAATGGGTAAACAGCTGCAAAAACGAAAAAAAGGTACAGGCACTCTCTGTGTAAAAAGTTGCCCCTCAGGTCTTTGTAAAATCTTTCTCCTCTCACCTTAACAATATGTCCTCTAGTTCCAAAATTCCCCACATAGGGATAAGACACTTGCCATTCACCTTACCTATACCCCTCATGATTTTATAAACCCCTATAAGGTCACCGCTCAACCTCCGATGCTGCAGTAAAAAAAAACCCAGCTTCTCCTTACAACTCAAACCTCTCCATTCCTAGCAACATCCAGGGTGGCACGGTGGCTCAGTGGTTAGCACTGCTGCCTCACAGCACCTTGGACCCAGGTTCAATTCCAAGCCTCAGGCCACTGCCTGTGTGGAGTTTGCACATTCTCCCCGTGTCTGCATGAGTTTCCTCCGGGTGCTCCAGTTTCCTCGTGCAGGCTAGGTGAATTGGCCGTGCTAAATTGCCCATAGTGTTAGGTGCATTAGTCAGAGGGGAATGGGTGAGCTCCTCTTCAGAGGGCCAGTGTGGACTTGTTGGGCTGAAGGACCTGTTTGTACAGTGTAGGGGAATCTAATCTAAACATCCTAGTAAACCTTTTCTGAAGCCTCTCCAGCTTAACAACATCCTTCCTATAAACACAATGTTGTGGGCCAGACAAGGTAAGGACAACAGATTTCCTTCCCTAAAGGATGTTAATGAAGCAGACCACCATGATAGTGGTGTCATGGTTACATTTACTGAGACTAGCTTTTAATTTAAGTTTTTTTTTAACAATATCCAAAAGTGCTCTTACACACAGTTGAACAATGTTGTTTTCTATTACTGAATTATCTGTGGTATTTCTTTTTCATCTATTAACATTACCTTTGTTCTCCTATTGATTAATATGCATGCAAAGCCCATTAGGTGCAATGCATCAAAAGTTAGAGAGAGGAAGGGAGCTTAATCAAAATGGAGCTGCATAATTCCAGATTTTACTGATGGAATTTAAATTCTACCGGCTGTTATGGTGGGATTTGAACCCACATCTCTAGAGCATTAGCCTGGGCCTCTGGGTTATTCACCCAGTAACATTAGCTGTACACCATTACTAGCCTGACAAATCTGTTCAAATTCTTTTGGGGAGGTAATGAACATGTTAAACAAAACAGAGCCACTAGATGTAATCTATTTGGATTTCCAGAAGGTCTTCAACAAGGTGCCATACAGGAGGCCACTCGATAAGATAAAAGGTGGGTCACACGTGTTTATCAGTGTGTATAATTTAAATAATATAATCGTTTAGTGATATAGAACTTGAATATTGTTGAAGAAAGACACATTTTGTCAAAGCTATACATCTTGGACTCAATTTGCAGTCAGGACAGTTTACATGAAGACCAATTCAAGGGGCAACCTAAAATTTATACTGCATGAGGGAAGAATACTGATGGGTTGGCAACTGGACTCTGATTGGTAGATCTGTTTCCATGGGGGAAGCAGCAATTAATAATGATTGACAGTTAACTGCCAATGAGCTTCCATGACCGATGTGTGGGTGTGTGCTCTGCTTTCAGGCTTGGCTAGTCTGTCAGTATGGTGGCTCCACCATTAGATAACAGTTGATCGGTAAGGGGAGAAGGGAATTTCAGGAAGACATACAATCATATCAACTCCTTTGCTGCTGTATTAAGTTCCTCTGAGAATGTTATGCTGCCTTGACAATGATGATGATGATGATAATATTAATAGCCCGCTTTGCAAGCAATTCTGAACAAGCACTAATATACTGAGCTGTTAAGATTCCTACACAGGTTCCTGCTAAGTAAGGGCCTTGGGACCTTGCAACAACCTTGCAATGACGTTATGGAGCTGCTTCTCACTGAGTGTAAATAGTACATTGTGGGTGGGGTTAAGAGAGGGATAAAGAGAAAAATGTGAAGCAGACTGACAAGCATTGGGAGGCATAGCTCATGAAATAACCTCTCAACAATTTAAGTGTAAGGTCCGAATCTGTTATATCTCTGAATACCATGTGTTGTAATATTTAGTTTTAAGATGTAATAAAGAATATTAGAAAGAAGCCAAGCTTGAAGACAGTTCTTGACATTATCTTCTCTTTGATAAATCTGTCTTAAAACCTCTGGATGTAGCCAGCAAACAATGTGCCAAAAAATGGCCCACACAGAGAGTCATAGTCTTCACCACATCACCTCAACGAGATGTCCAAAAAGGGGGCAGATTGCCTTTTCTAGGAACTGCCCTTGTGCAATTACTAAATGTGATAAGAAACATTTGCAGAGATCTGAAGGCAGGTGAACGGCACACTTTGGTCCCTCCTCTCCCTCCTCTTCAGCAAATAGGAGCTAACTTGGGGACAGAGAGAGAGAGAGGGAAATAAGGAAAATCAGAAGACTCCATCGACGCTGCTTGTCTCCCTGAGCTGCAGCTAGTGACCCTGAATACCAAGGCAAGGCCAGGTTTATTATCTTGGATGTTTATCCAATGTAAACAGCTGAATCAAGAGACCTTACTGTCTCTGTGGTTTACTGAAATTATCATCACTAGCAAGGAATGACAATGTAGTTATGTCCTTCAACCAGTAATCCAGCCAATCTGAGTTCCAATTCTGGTCTCCTTCCTATCGGAAAGATGATGTGAAACTTGAAAGGGTTCAGAAAAGATTTACAAGGATGTTGCCAGGGTTGGAGGATTTGAGCTGCAGGGAGAGGTCGAATAGGCTAGGGCTGTTTTCCCTGGAGCGTTGGAGGCTGAAGGGTGACCTGATAGAGGTTCATAAAATCATGAGGGGCATGAATAGGATAAATAGACAAAGTCTTTTCCTTGGGGTGGGGGAGTCCAGAACTAGAGGGCATAGGTTTAGGGTGAGAGGGGAAAGATATAAAAGAGACCTAAAGGGCAACTTTTTCACGCAGAGAGTGGTGCGTGTATGGATTGAGCTGCCAGAGGAAGTGGGGGAGTCTGGTACAATTACAACTTTTAAAAGGCATCTGGATGGGTATATGAATAGGAAGGGTGTGGAGGGATATGGGCCGGGTGCTGGCAGGTGGGGCTAAATTGGGATGGGATATCTGGTCGGCATGGATGGGTTGGACCGAAGGATCTGTTTCCATGCTGTACATCTCTATGTCTCTATGACTCTAAAACCCAGCATTGCCTGTTTATGAACTTTAATTCAATTAAAAGAGACCAAAGGAGCAAAGTTTTCACACAGAGGATGGTACGTATATGGAATGAGCTGCCAGAGGAAATGGTGGAGGCTGGTACAATTGCAACATTTAAAAGGCATCTGGATGGGTATATGAATAGGAAGGGTGTGGAGGGATATGGGCATGGTAGGTGGGACTAGATTGGGTTGGGATATCTGGTCGGCATGGACAGGTTGGACCGAAGGGTCTGTTTCCGTGCTGTATATCTCTATGACTCTATGACTCTACACTAGCAGGTGAAATCTGTTGACAGGGAAACCATCAGGTCATTGTTTCAAAAGAAAACAATGAGAGTTTTTTAGGGGTAAGGGAATTTGCCATCCTCTTCTGACCCTGATGGCGACTGCTTCCACCAGCAACAAGGTTTACTCTTAACTAGCCTTTGAAAGGGCCTATAAATCCCCTTAACTGGGTTCAAGCAGACCCAGTAACACCACCTCAAGGGCACCTCGTGATGCATAGTGAATGCTGTGGCCTTGCCACATAATGCTCGCATCTTAAATGTTGAAGAAATGTTGAAGGTGGCACGATGGCTCAGTTGGTTAGCACTCTGCCTCACAGCGTTAGGGACCTAGGTTTCATTCCAGCCTCGGGTGACTGACTGTGTGGAGTTTGCACATTCCCCCGTGTCTGTGTGGGTTTTGTCTCGCAAAGGTGTGCAGAGTTAAAAATCGCACAACGCCCACGTTATAGCCCGACAGGTTTATTTGGAGGCACTCAAGGCTAGTGGATACAACCTGGTATTGTGTGATTTTTTAACTTTGTCCACCCCAGTCTAACACCGGCACCTCCACATCATAAAGATGTGCAGGTTCGGTGGATCAGCTATACCAAATTGGCCATAGTGTCCAGGGATATGCAGGCTAGATGGATTAGCCAGAGTTAGGGAGGGGTCTGGCTGGGATGCTCTTCAAGGTGGTCAGTGCATGTTTGATGGGCTGAATGGCCTCTTTCCTCACTGTAGGGGTTCTATGGTGCAAATGTCATAGTCTAACAGGTTTATTTAACTTTCAGAGCACTGCTCCTTCGTCCGGTGAAATGCTCCAAAAGCTTGTGATTTTAAATGAACCTGTTGGACTATAACCTTGGTGTTTCGTGATTCCATTCTTGACCACCCCAATCTGATACTGGTATTGCCAAATCATGATTCAAATGAATTGTATGGCAGTACTGCCATACCTATGTTGCCCTGTGTGGGGCACTGTTGGTCCTTGACTGAGTTGCATCTCCTGTTTGTACACTATTAAAAAAAACTGTCATGAAATTCTATTCTAAATTATTAACAAAGATTCTACCCTTGTGTCATACAGAAGTCTGTAGATTCACTATTTTGATCTCGTTATATGTCTCATTTCTGTTTCTGGGATCTTGCTGTGCAAGACTTGGCTGCTCTGATTTCCTACACAACATGACTGTACGACAGCAACTCATCACTCTAAAATGTAAGACACTTTGTGACGTCCTGAGGTGAAAGTCTGAAACAAGATCAATCCCCGGCAGAGATATTTGACCTGTGAGGTAATGCTTTAGGTTTGGACTGTTAGAGGAAGATACAGCTGGTGATTGCAACTTGATTCAGTGCAGAATAAGGGGAGAGAGAGGGGGAAGGAGGAGCAGATGAACAATGCCCACAAATCTGAGGTAGTGAACCAGAGGTGGTGATGTGGCAAGGATCCCCAGCACTGGTGACCAGAGCAAATGCAATAGATTTTGATTCCAGATTAGATTAGATTAGATTCCCTACAGTGTGGAAACAGGCCCTTCAGCCCAACCAGTCCACACCGACCCTCCGAAGAGTAAGCCACCCAGACCCATTTCCCTCTGACTAATGCACCTAACACGATGGGCAATTTAGCATGGCCAATTTACCTGGCAGCACATCTTTGGACTGTGTATTCAGACGTCCATTGCACAACTTTCCTACTTTCATTGCTTTGGACCTCAGTCAGACTTGATGTGTTCTGTGCACATTCTCCCCGTGTCTGCATGGGGTCTCCTCCCAGTGCTCTAGTGTCCTCCTACAATCCCAAGGTGTGCAGGCTGGGTGGATTGGCCATGGGAAAAGCAAAGTTGCAGGGATAGGGGAAGGGTCTGGGTGGGACGCTTTCCCGGAGGGTCAGTGTAGACTACAGCGCAGGGATTCTCTGATTCAATATTATTTTATTCTTTTGCTGCAGATCAGAACCCCAGCCAGATAAATTAATAAATTGAAAGAGTCCAAAAGAGGGATGTTTATTGCCCCATGACTAGTGGACTAGGGCATGATCAATTCACTCCTACCTGGCAAAGCTGGGTCTGTCCTGTCACCCAGAGATCTGAGTTGTCTCTTTTTGGGAAAGATATTCCACCCTTTGCCAATACCCTTCCCCCTGAAGTGGTTTCAGCTGTCCTGCACACCACGTGGCAAGTTGAAAATAGAATGTTACAGCGCAGTGCAGGCCCTTCGGCCCTCAATGTTGTGCTGACCCGCGAAATTAATCTGATGCTATCTAACCTACACCATTCCATTATTATCCATGTGTATGTCTAACCTACACCATTCCATTATTATCCATGTGTATGTCCAATGCCCATTTAAATGCCCTTAACGTCAGCGAGTCTATACTGTTGCAGGCAGGCCATTCCACGCCCCTACTACCCTCTGAGTAAAGAAACTACCCCAATATCTGTCACCCTTCAATTTAAAGCTATGTTCCCTCGTGTTAGTCTTCACCATCTGAAGAAAAAGGTTCGAACTGTCCACCCTATCTAACCCTCTTATTATCTTATATGTCTTGATAAAATTTCCGGAAAGACGTTGTGAAACTTGAAAGGGTTCAGAAAAGAATTACAAGGATGTTGCCAGGGTTGGAGGGGCTGGGGCTGTTTTCCCATGAGTGTTGGAGGCTGAGGGGTGACCTGATAGAGGTTTATAAAATCATGGAGGGGCATGGATAGGGTAATTAGACAAAGTCTTTTTCCTGGGGTGGGGGAGTCCAGAACTAGAGGGCATAGTTTAGGGTGAGAGGGGAAAGATATAAAAGAGACCTAAGGAGCAACATTTTCACACAGAAGTTGGTGCGTGTGTGGAATGGGCTGCCAGAGGATGTGGTGGAGGCTGGTGCAATTACAACATTTAAAAGGCATCTGGATGGGTATATGAATAGGAAGGGTTTGGAGGGATATGGGCCGGGCACTGGCAGGTGGGACTAGATTGGGTTGGGATATCTGGTCGGCATGAACATGTTGGACCGAAGGGTCTGTTCCTGTGCTGTACACCTCTATGACTCCATGACTTTATGACCTCTCAACATGCTTCTCTCCAATGAAAACAGCTTTGGTTCCCTCATAAGACCTTCCCTCCATACCAGGCAACATCCTAGTGAATCTCCTCTGAACCCTTTCCAATCCTTCCACAACCTTCCTATAATGCGATGACCAGAACTGTACACAATACTCCAGGTGAAGCCTTACCAGTGTCTTGGACAGCTGAAGCATGACCTCGTGGCTCCGAAATTCAATCCCCCTACCAATAAACACCAACACACCACATGCCTTCTTAACAACCTTACCAACCTGGGTGGCAACCTTGAGGGATTTGTACACCTGGACATTGAGACCTCTCTGTTTATATACACTGCCAAGAATTTTCCCATTAGCCCAGTGCTCTGCATTCCTGTTACTTCTTCAGAAGTGAACTACATCACACTTTTTCGCATTAACCTCCATTTGCCACTTCTCAGCCCAGCTCTGTAACAATGCCCCTTTGTAATCCACAACATCCTTTGGCACTACCTACAACTCTGCCTCCCTTAGTGTCATTAGCAAATTTACTAACCCATCCTTCTACGCCCATATTCAGATCATTTATAAAAATGGCAAACAGCAATGGCCCCAAAACAGATCCTTGCGGCATACCACTGGTAACTGAGCTCCAGAATGAACACTCCCCATTAACTACCACCCTCTGTCTTCTTTCAAATTTCTGATCCAAACCGGTAAATCACCTACAATCCCGAAGTTCCGTATTTTGTGCAATAGCCTACTGTGTGGAACCTTATCAAATGCCTTACTGAAGTCCATATACACCATATTAATCACTTTACCTTCATCCACCATTTTTGTCACCTTGTCGAAGAGCTCAATAAGATCAGTGAGGCACGACCTACCCTTCACAAAACTGTGTTGACTATCTCTAATCAAATTACTCCTTTCCAGATGATTATAAGTCCTATCTCTTCTAACCTTTTCCAACACCTTACCTACAACCAAAGTAAGGTTCACTGGCCTATAATTGCCAGAGTTGTCTCGACTCCCCTTCTTAAACAAGGGAACCACATTTGCTATCCACCAGTCTTCTGGCACTACTCCTTTCGACAATGATGACATAAAGACCAAAGACAAAGGCTCTGCAATCTCCTCCTGACTTCCCAGAGAATCCAAGGATAAATCCCATCAGGCCCCGGGGTCTTATCTGTTTTCAGATCTTCCAACATTGCTAAAACCATCTCGTTGTCAATCACAATCCCGTCTAATCCAATAGCCTGTAATTCCGTATTCTCACGAACATTGCCCTTTTGCAATGGGAATACTGACGAAAAGTATTCATTAAGCGCTTCCCCTATGTTCTCAGATTCCTCACACAACTTCCCACTACTATTTTTGATTGGCTCTAATCTTATTCTCGTCATTCCTTTATTCCTGATATACCTATAGAAGGCCTTAGGGTTTTCCTTGACCCTATCCGTCAACAACTCCTCATGTCCCCTCCTGGCTCGTCTTAGCCCTCTCTTTCAATCTTTTCTGGCTAACCTATAACTCTCAAGCCCCCTAACTGAGCCTTCATGCCTCATCCTCACATAAACCGCCTTCTTCCTCTTGACAAGAGCTTCAACTTTAGAAAACCATGGCTCCCTCTCTCAACAACTACCTCCCTGCCTGATAAGTATATACTTATCAAGGACCCACAGTAGCTGTTCCTTGAATAAGCTCCACATTTCAAGTGTGTCCACCCCCTGCAGTTTCCTTCCCCATCTGATGCATCCTAAATCTTGCCCAATCACATCGTAATTGCCTTTCCCCCAGTAATACATCTCTCCCTGCAGTATATATCTATCCCTGCCCAATGCTATTGTAAACATAACCAAATTGTGGACACTATTGCCAAAATGTTCACCTACCTCCAAATCTAACACCTGGCCAAT
>NC_057720.1:82524612-82537357 GCF_004010195.1 Chiloscyllium plagiosum | reverse complement strand
CGAAACATCTCAATCCCGGAACCTGCAACAAAGTCCTCTAACCATATCTCTGAAATGGCCACAACATCGAAATCCCAGATACCAACCCATGCTACAAGTTCACCCACCTTATTCCGGATGCTCCTAGCATTGAAGTACACACATTTCAAACCAACACCCTGATTGCTGGTACCCACTTGCGACCTTGTAAACCTATCCCTGACCTCACTACCCTCAACCTCCTGTACACTGGAACTACAATTCAGGTTCCCATCCCCCTGCAGCATTAGTTTAAACTCTCCCGCGAAGAGTGATAGCAAACTCCCCCCCCCCCCCCCCCCCCGCTCCAGGATATTGGTACCCCTCTGGTTCAGATGAAGACCATCCTGCTTGTAGAGGTCCCACCTCCGCCAGAAAGAGCACCAATTATCCAAGAACTCTCCCTCCTGCACCATTCCTGCAGCCACGTGTTCAGCTCTGCTCCCTCCCTGTTCCTCATTTCACTAGCATTTAGCACGGACAACAAACCAGAGATAACAACTCTGTTTGTTCGAGCTCTAAGCTTCCATCCTAGCTCTCTGAATTTCTGTCTTAAATTCCCACGTTTCTTCCTACCTATGTCGTTGGTGCCTGTGTGGACCATGTCTTGGGGCTGCTCTCCCTCCCCCTCAAGGATCCCAAAAACACGATCAGAGACATCACGAACTCTGACACCTGGAAGGCAACACACCAACCGTGAGTCTCTCTCGTTCCCACAAAACCTCCTATATGTCCTCCAGGACTGGTGGACTAGGGCATGGTCGAAGCTCTGAGGCCCTGAAGTGGTCATGAATTGGCTGCTCAATTGCTGGTGGAGTGGGAGGTTGACTGTAGGCATTCCCATCAGTAGAGATGTTGGGTTCACCACCATCTCTGCCTAATTACTTACCCTCCTCCATCTGCAAGTCCAAAATAGAATAATCCACCCAATGAGGGCAGACTGTTCCATTTGTGTGGGGTCCTGTTGAGCAGGGAGGGTGGTCTTCATCATGAAGAAATCACTCGTTTTTGTCTTCTCGAGTAATGTTCCACTGTGAGCAGCTTCCTTTTATTCATTCAGAGGATGGGCAACCAATTATTGCCCGTCCCTAGTTGCCCTTGAGAAGGTGGTGTTGAGCTGCCTACTTATCTGCTGCGGTGCCACTCTGTGATGTGGGGACATCCACAATACTGGGACGGAGGGAATTCCAGATGTACAATCCAGCATCAGTGACAGATTAGCGTCGGTGGTGGAGGGAGTGGATGCTTGTGAATGTGGTGCCAAACCAGCAGGTTGCTTTGTCTGGGATAATGTCAAACTTCTTGAGTGTTCTTGGGGCTGCACCCATCCAGGCAAGTGGGGCGTATTCCCTCACACTCCTTGTAGATTTGTGCCTTGTAGATGGTGGACAGGCCTAGGGGAGACATAGCAGCACAGCACATTTGGAGAGGTTAGGTAAAAAACAAGGAGTGCAGATGCTGGAAAGCAGAGTCTAGATTAGAGTGGTGCTGGAAAAGCACAACAGTTCAGACAGCATCCGAGGAGCAGGAAAATCGACGTCTCGGGCAAAAGACCTTCATCAGGAATAGCAAGGTTAGAGAGGTTAGTTTGAAAAGAGCCCAGGAATCACCAGGACATTCCCAAATCTCCTACAGCAGAGTGCGCCATTGGGAAGCAACTTTGAGGTGTAACGTCAGAGAGAGGCAGGTCAGTAACTGGCTAATGGCTACTTTCTGTTTCACTCTTATCTAAATTACAGTAATTATTAAAATATCAAATAGTTACAATAAGAACAGGTGAGTATTATCTTTTTTGAGCACCCTTTATGACTGCTGATAAAGTATGTTAAGTATCAAAGTTCTGGTATTTAGAGAAAACGTAACGTGTTGGATCAAAGGGTCTGTTTCCGTGCTGTATGACTCGAGGTTTACAACCCTTAAGCATCCAGCCATGGAGCGGGACTTTGAACAAAGTGGTTCAGGTCAATTCTATTTATAAGGTTTAAAATAGTAGAAGGGCTGGTGGCAATATATAGTAAAATAGCTAAAAAAAAAACAATGATAAATAAAGTCTTTACAGCACAATAAGAATGGCACCACTGCAAAATGCAGGAATTCCTCGTGGCCGGTGTGATCCAGGGCAAACATGTCAACATTAAGTGTTTGCGACTCAAACAGTTTTGGCTGTGCGTTTCTGAGCTGGAAGGCCACCCGTCAGCAAATCCCTGGACACTTGATTCCAAGTTCTGTGAAAGGGTCACTGGAGACCCTAAACATGAACTCTGATTTCTCTCCACAGACGCTGCTGGACTTGCTGAACTCTCCCAGCAATTTTGGATTTTGTTTCGGATTTCCAGCATCTGCAGTTATTTCAGTTTTTTTACTTGATTCCAGACAGCAGTCACACCCCTTAGGACTGGGCTTTCTGACCTGGGAACTTGAAACACTGCTGTTGGCAGACTCTTCGTCTGGACAAACTGGTTACCACTTTGATCTCACAAATAACGTTGTGAGGAATCTGCCAACAACAATGTTTCAAGTTCCCAAATATTTAATATTGAAACGCTTGTAAGTAGTTAATTGATTACGTGAGTGATTCCTGGTGATGGTAGTAAAACAAGACAAAATATCGTCATGGTGATTTGGTGGTGTCAAAATCACTCAGTGGTGTGTGTGATAGCACTCCTGGGTGTGCGGAAAAGAAAGAAAAATTGTTGAGATGCAAGAGTTAAAAATCACACAACACCAGGTTATAGTCCAACAGCTCCTTCTAGTGTCTCCAAATAAACCCGTCGGACTGTATCCTGGTGTGGTGTGATTTTTTTAACTCCATCCACTAGGAGTGTCACCTCAGTGGGATGTGAATCTGCTCGTTGTCACTCATTTGGCAACACTCCCACCTCTAATCCATAAGGCCCTAGGTTCAAGTTCCACTCCAGCTTGTGTGCATAACACACCAAGGCTGACTCTCCAGTGCAGTACTGAGGGAGTGCATCACTGTTGGCGGCACTGCGTTTCAGATGAGATGCTAAATTGAGGGAAAACCTGTTCAGGTGGATCTATGAGCTTCCAAGGCTTAAGGAGGAATATGCCATTTTGGCAGTATCAAATTCACAACCAACATTGTTAAGCTTCACTGAGGTTGTACACTGGAAATCACGCTCCACTGTTCCTGGGTTTGTCAGAAAACTTTAAAAAAATTTTAAAAGTATGCAAAGTTCCCCATATTCCTGCTTTGTAGATCCAGGTTGACAGAATGCACAGACCAGGTTTATGTAATTAACAAGAATTACTACTACAATTAAATCAATTCTAGTTGCAGATAAACAGTATTGAACTATCAAGCCATTGCTGATAATAACTCCCAGAGACAAAAAAAAACTGCTGATGCTGGAATCCAAAGTAAACAGGCAGGAGGCTGGGCGGACACAGCAAGCCAGGCAGCGTCAGGAGGGGGAAAAGTCGACGTTTTGGGTGTAACCCTTTTTCAGGACTCACATCCACTTATAAAACTCACCCTCTACACACATATGCAGACAGATGGAGGGGAAAAAAATGCATGGGTGTTGTGGGTGGAGGGAAAGACTGGGAAGGGAATCCAGTGATCCCTGTCACAGATTTCACTGAGTTGATCTTTTTTGACCTGTCAGTACCTACTACTTCCCAGTGTTTCTTCTTCATGTGCTTTCACATGCTAGCGGGAGGTAGAGAGCCACCAGATCATTCTTATGAACTCATTGGTTTATTGTTTAAAAGCCACAGCTGACAGCAGTTGACGAGGGGAAATAAACTGAGTTTCTTCAGGCTACAGATACTTTATACAACAGAGGAGAAATGCAACCCTTTGATTTCCAGTGGCCCGATAGCGTCTGGCATTAACATTCACATCCACAAACTGTTCAGCCACCTGGCAGCCAATAACATTGTTGTTGCCAGGCAGAAAAACTTTGTCAACAATTGGTCACCATTCCACAGACCAATCAACTACTTGTTACCAGATGATTCTCTATTTGCACACAGCCCCTGTCTCCAGCTGGTTTGTAGTAATCTCCCACACTGCTTGAACAAACTTAAAGGGCACTTACAGTGAGTGTTGCTAACCTCGTGTTAAACAGGGCAGCAATCCTCGGTTTTTATAAACCGGCCCTTTTTTCCATTTCAGTTCCACAATAAAAAAAAACTGAAAAACAACAAGATAAAGTCTTTACACTCTTCACAAACCACATTCATAACTTTTTGTTAAGAAATGAGAATTCAGAAACTAATCTGTGATGTGAACACTTCAGAAGTAGAAATGTATATTTTGGGAACATCTTAAACTCAATGTATTGACTCGTGTACAGCTTGATGAGGTTGAATCAGAACTGGGGAGAGATGGCAATGTCACAGAAGGGCAGCAAATAAACTGGCAGCACCAAGGTGTGGCTGTACGCTCCTCCTCCACTCCTGGGGTCTCTGTGAGCAGGAAGGCAAGGGCTTTGGAACCTGGGAGGTGGGCAGGGTTCTAGAGCTCTCTGTCCAAGAGAGCAGGCCTACACCAAGCCAGGAAGTCAGAAAACCAAAGTGTCATGACATCCATTGGGTGAAAGGACTCACTCCCCTAATTGTCACTGAGGCAAGGGACTGGGAAGGACCTTTGTCATAGCAGGGATCAATCACCCTCTTAGTATCTAATGAGCATTAGATCATTGACCGAGCTGGGGCCTCATCTGCGTAACAGGAAGCTGGAGGTACTGCACCCTCCCTGCAGCTTGTTGCCATTTTGGTGCAACTATTTAATGGGCAAGGCCTCCATCACACTGGCCTTGCCAGCTCATTGGATGGCATACTTGTCCCTGAGCCAATTAACTCCCTGACTTGGACAGAGTAGGCCTGTGATTTGCATCGCACTGGGAGTGGTTTCATTTGGGATCACATGGGATTGAACTGGATTCCCAGTTCCTGCTTGCTCAACCTGTGATCAGATGGAAGGCAGCAGCGATGGTTAAGGAAAAAGAGGGTCTTAGCAGGATGAATAGGGAAGTAAGAGGTGTGTCCAGAGGAGGTGTAAATGTGAAAAGCCAAATTCTCACCAACAAGAGGAACAAAACGCAACTGAATAGAAGTGGGCTTAGTGGTTCTGATCAGAGAATGCTGAACATCCACAAGGATGCTGCATTGAAAGATGAGGTGCTATTCATTGAGCTTCATTGGAATAGTGCAGGAGGACAAGGACAGAGAGCTCAGAGGCAGAGTGGGGCTGAGAACTAAAATGACAGCCAGGTGCTTGGGGTCACGTTTACCAACTGAACAGAGATGTTCCACAAAGCTGTCACTCAGCTTGCATAGAACATGGAACATTACAGCACAGTCCAGGCCCTTCGGCCCTCGATGTTGCGCCGACCTGTGAAACCAATCTGAAGCCCATCCAACCTACACCATTCCATTTTCATCCATACGTTTATCCAATGACTATTTAAATGCCCTTAAAGTTGGCGCGTCTACTTCCGGTGGAAGGTAGGCCCCTTACTATTCCCTGAGTAAAGAAACTACCTCTGCCATCTGTCCTATTTCTATCAATTTAAAACTATGTCCCCTCGTGCTAGCTATCACCATCCAAGGAAAAAGGCTCTCCCTGTCCACCCAATCTAACCCTCTGATTATCTTATATGTGTCTATTAAGTCACCTCTCAACCATCTTCTTTCTAACTAAAACAGCCTCATGTCCCTCAGCCTTTCCTCATAAGACCTTCCTTCCAGACCAGGCAACATCCTGATAAATCTCCTCTGCCCCTCTTTCCAATGCTTCCACAAACTTCCTGTAATGCGGCGACCAGAACTGTACACAATACTCCAAGTGCAGCCGCACCAGAGTTTTGTACAGCTGCAGCATGACCTCATGGCTCCGAAACTTAATCCCTCTACCAATAAAAGTTAAAACACCATACGCCTTCATAACAACCCTATAATCCTGGGTGACAACTTTCAGGGATCTGTGTATTTACACTGAGATGCCTCTGCTCATCTACACTACAAAGAATCTTACCATTAGCCTAGTACTCTTTATTCCTGTTACTCCTTCCAAAGTGAATCACCTCACACTTTTCCACATTAAACTCCATTTGCCACCTCTCAGCCCAGCTCTGCAGCTTAAATATGTCCCTCTGTAACCTGCAACATCCTTCAGCACTGTCTACAACTCCACCAACTTTCGTGTCATCTGTAAATTTACAAACCCCTCCTTCTACACCCTCATCCAGGTCATTTATAAAAGTGGCAAACAGCAGTGGCCCCGAAAACAGACCCTTGTGGTAACACCACTATTAACTGAACTCCAGGATGAACATTTTCCATCAACCACCACCCTCTGTCTTCTTTCAGCTAGCCAATTTCTGATCCAAACTGCTAAATCACCCTCAATCCCATACCTCTGTATTTTGTGCAATAGCCTACCGTGGGGAACCTTATTGAATACCTTACTGAAATCCATATGCATCACATCAACCACTTTACCCTCATCCATCTGTTCGATCACCTTCTCAAAGAACTCAATAAGATTGGTGAGGCACGACATACCCTCCACAAAACTGTGTTGACTATCCCCAGTCAACTTATTCCTTTCTAGATGATTATAAATCCAATCTCTTATAGCCCCTGCTCACACATTACTCACAATGAAGTCAGGCTCACTGGTCTATAATTACCAGGATTGTCTCTACTCCCCTTCTTGAAAAGGGGACAACATTTGCTATCCTCCCAATCTTCTGGCACTATTCCTGTAGACAACGATGACATAAAGATCAAAGCCAAAAGCTCTGCAATCTCCTCTCTAGCTTCCCAGAGAATCCTGGGCTAAATCCCGTCTAGCCCAGGGGACTTATCTATTTTCACACTTTCCAGATTTGTTAACATCTTCTGCTTATGAACCTTAATCCCATCTAGTCTAATCGCCTTTATCTCAGTATTCTCCTTGACAATATTGTCTTTTTCCAGGGTGAATACTGATGAAAAATATTCATTTAGCACCTCTCCTATCTCCTCAGACTCCACGCATAATTTCCCACTACTATCCTTAACTGGTCCTAATGTTACTCTAGTCTTTCTTTTATTCGACATACCTATAGAAAGCTATAGGATTATCCTACCTGCCGAAGACTTCTCAAGTCCATTCCTGGCTCTTCTTAGCTCTCTCTTTAGGTCCTTCCTGGCTAACTTGTAACACTCAAGCCCCCTAACTGAGACTTTACATCTCATCTGAACATAAGCCTTCTTTTTTCTCTTGGCAAGAGATCCAACTTCTTTAGTAAACCACGGCTCCCTCGCTCGACCACTTCTTGTCTGCTTGACAGGTACATTCTTAGCAAGCACACCCAGTAGCTGTTCCTTGAATAAGCTCCACATTTGAATTGTGTCCGTCCCCTGCAGTTTCCTTCCCCATCCTATGCATCCTAAATCTTGCCTTATCACATCACAATTGCCTTTCCCCGGCTATAACTCTTGCCCTGCGGTATATACCTATCCCTTTCCATCACTAAAGTAAACAGAACCAAATTGTGGTCACTATCACCAAAGTGCTCACCTACCTCCAAATCTAACACCAGGCCAGGTTCATTACCCAGTACCGAATCCAATGTGGCCTCGTCCCTTGTTGGCCTGTCTACTTTCTGCGTCAGAAAACCCTTCTGCACACATTGGACAAAAACTGACCCATCTAAACTTAAGTACTTAAGTGTATAAGTCCTGCCCTGATTTGTCTTTTCAAAATGCAGCTCTAATCTGTCCTTTCCTTTCCAAATGCATGTAAATCCTGTCCATTAGGATTCCTTCCATCCCATTTGTAGAGGTTCCACCTACCCCAGAATGAGCCTCAATTATCCGGGTATCTGAATCCCTCCCTCCTGCGCCATTCCTGTAGCCACGGGTTCAACTTCTCTCTCTCCCTACCCCTCGCCTCACTAGGACACAGCACAGGCAACGAACCAGAGACAACAACTTTGTTTGTTCTAGCTCTAAGCTTCCACCCTAGCTCTTTGAATTGCTGCTTTACATCCCCATCCCCTTTTCCTCTAAGTCATTGGTGCCAATGTGGACCACAACTTGGGGCTGCTCCCCCTCCCCCCCCTCAAGGATCCCATAAACACATTCTGAGACATCACGAACCCTGGCACCTGGGAGGCAACACACCAACCGTGAGTCTCTCTCGTTCCCACAGAAGTAAGTGGAGGATACGGTAGATTGCAATTGATTCCTCACCCAGAGGGAGTGTTTGAAGCCTTCGACAGTGCAAGAGAATGAGGTAAAAGGGCTGCATTTCCTGTGAAGAAGGGGAAGGGGATATTATTGATGGGATCACAGAAGGAATGGGCCTATCAGAATGCTGATGGGGTGGGAAGTGTAAGATGTCTTAGTTGTTGGTGGTGGAAATAATGAAGAGTGAGCCATTCAGTATGATGGGAATAAAGAGTGCAGCATTATGGGAGACTAGGGGAAGGGATGAGAGGACTTGTGCAGGAAATGGATCTGTCAAACCAGGATTGGGGAGGGGGGAGGGGGGGGGTGGGGGTTCATCCATGAAGAGAAAAGTAGGTTTTCCTGTCTTGCTGGCAATCAACGCCATGATGGCAAAAACTGTCCCAGATATTACCACGTTGCAGTGCATGACATCATGCTGTCCCCCTACACTGAACAGTGACAGCAATTCCAAAATATTTCAAGTGTAAAGTACTTTTAAATGGCTTGACAACAAGGAAGGGCCATTCTTTCTTTCAGTTTGTTGTAAATGTTTTTTTTAAAGAAAGCTCCCCATCGAAGTTGTTCTATATCAAAAGTTAAGAGACAGCCCAGTGGAATGAAAGGAAACATTTGATGGATAATTTCTGTTGTGCCAGAGGGTAAACAGTGTATTGGAGGGAAGTGAGATAAGCTTTTATGACATATAGTGATGAATGTATTTTGCTGACTGCATTGAATAACCCATCACACAAGAAGCCATCTCAAATTTAGCAGCTACATGATGTGTGTTCAAAGTTGCCCTTAATGACAATGATTGCATTCAAGTGGCTTGTCTCATGGTTTCCTGTCTATCCCCTACACTCGTTCTCAATCACTGCCTCTGTCTCTCTCATCTGTTGAATACTACACTCCTCCATTTTAACTCTGCCCCTTCTTTCACAGGTTTGTATCTGATCAATATCACCCCACTGACAGTGGAACATCTCCCTCCTTTCTGTGTCCTTCTTTTCCTAAATCCTCAGCTGCACTTTTCCAAAAAAGAAAAAAAAAATAGCTGGATGCCATCGAGGAGTCTTTCCACATCCTTTGTTCCACATTGGTTGTGAAGAGCCAACTATGTTGTGGGAATGGATTCAGATTTAGGAGAATCATAGAGTCATAGAGATGTACAGGACAGAAACAGACCTTTCAGTCCTTCACGTCCATGCCAACCAAATATCCTAAATAAATCATGTCTCATTTGCCAGCATTTGGCCCCTATCGCTCCAAACCCTTCCTATTCATATACCCATCCAGATGCCTTTTAAATGTTGCAATTGTACCAGCCTCCACCACTTCCTCTGGCAGCTCATTCCATACACGCACCACCCTCTTTGTGAAAAACTTGCCCCTTGGGTCCCTTTTAAATCTTTCCCCTCTCACCCTAAACCTATGCCCTCTAGTTCTGAACTCGGCCAACACAGGGAAAAGACCTTGTGTATTCACCCTAGCCATGCCCCTCATGATTTTATAAACCTTTATGAGGTCATCTCTCAGCCTCTGATGCTGCAGGGAAGATAGACTCAGCCTGTTCAGCCTCTCCCTATACCTGAAACCCTTCATCCCTGCTAACATGCTTGTGAATCTTTTCTGAACCCTTTCAAGTTTCACACTATCCTTCCAATAGCAGGGAGACCAGAACTACATGCAGTATTCTGAAAATGGCCTAATCACTGTCCTGTATAGCCGCAACATGAACTCCCAAATCCAATACTCAGTGCTCTGGCAAATAAAGGAAAGCATACCAGACACATTCTTCACTATCCTATCTACCTGTGACTTCACTTTCAAGGAGCTATGAACCTGCTCCCCAAGGTCTCTTTGTTCAGCAACGCTCCCCAGGACCTTACCATTAGTATATAAGTCTTGCTCGGAGTTGCCTTTTCAAAATGCAGCACCTTATCTGTCCTTTCCTTTCGAAACGCATGTAAATCCTGCCATCAGGATTCCTTCCAACAACTTGCCCCACCACCAATGTCAGGCTCACCAGTCTATACTTCCCTGGTTTTTCCTTATCACCTTCCTTAAATAATACATTAGCCAACCTTCAGTCTTCGGGCACCTCACCTGTGGCTCTCGATGATACAAATATCTCAGCAAGGGGCCCAGCAATCACTTCCCTGGTTTCCCACAGAGTTCTAGGGCACACCTGATCAGGTCCCAGGGATTTGTCCACCTTTATGTGTTTTAAGACACCCAGCAACTCCTCCTGTGTAACATCATGTTTCAAGATGTCGCTATTTATTTCCCATGTTTTCTACCTTCCGTGTCCTTCTCCATCCTAAACACTGATGCAAAATACTCGTTCAGTATCTCCCCCATCTCTTGCAGTTCCAAATGTGGACAGCCTTGGTGATCTTTAAGAGGCCCTATTCTCTACCTTGTTATCCTTTTGTCTTTAATGTATTTGTCGAATCCCTTTGGATTATTCTTAACTCTATTTGCCAAAGCTATCTCATTTCCCCATTTTGCCCTCCTGATTTTCATCTTAAATATATTCCTATTGCTCTTATATTCTTCCAAGAATTCTCTGGATTTCTGTTGTCCATCCATACCTGTCATAAGCTTCCTTCTTATTCGAATTCTCTAGTCATGCAGCATTCCCTACACCTACCAGCCTTGCCCTTCACCCTAACAGGAACATACTGTTTCTGGACTCTCGTTATTTCATTTCCGAAGGCTTCCCATTTTCCAACCATTCCACCCTTTACCTGTGAACTTTTGAAATTTCTTGCCTAATACTGTCAAAATTGGTCTTCCTCCAATTTAGAATTTTAACTTTTATATCTGCTCTATCTTTTTCTATCACTATTTTAAAACCAATAGAATTATGATCACTTACCCCAAACAGTCGACCACTGACACCTCAGTTACTTACGCTACCTTATTTCCCAAGATTAGGGAAAGTTTTGCACCTTCCCTCATAGGTACATCGACATACTGAATCAGAAGGTTTTCTGGTACACACTCAACGAATTCCTCTCCATCCAGGCCCTTAACATTATGGCAGTCACTTTGTGCATGGGAAATAATGTCTCACTAACTTGACTGAGTTTTTTGAAGAAGTAACAAAGAGGATCAGGCGGCACAGTGGTTCAGGGGAAGCACTGCTACCTCACCGCACCAGGGAGCCGGGTTCAATTCCCGCCTCGAGCAACTGTCTGTGTGGAGTTTGCACATTCTCCCCGTGTCTGCGTGGGTTTCCTCTGGGTGATCAGGTTTCCTCCCCACAGTCCAAAGATGTGCAGGTGAAATGAATTGGACGTGCTAAATTGCCCATAGTGTTAGGTACATTAGTCAGGGGTAAATGTAGGTGAATGGGTCTGGGTGGGTTGCTCTTCGGAGGGTCGGTGTGGACTTGTTGGGCCAAAGGGCCTGTTTCCACACTGTAGGGAATGTAATCTAATAAACAAGGATTGATTGAGGGCAGAGCAGTGGACATGACCCAAATGGACTTCAGTGAGGCGTTTGACAAGGTTCCTCATGGTAGATTCATTAGCAAGGTTAGATTACATGAAATACATGGAGAACTAGCCATTTGGATACAAAATTGGCTTGAAGGTAGAAAACAGGGTAGTGGTGGAGGGTTGCTTCTCCGGCCTTAGACCTTTGACCAGCCACCAGTGGTGCTGGGTCCACTGCTTTTTGTTACTTACATAAATGATTTGAATGTGAACATAGGAGATATGGTTAGTAAATTTGCAGATGACACCAAAATTGGAGGTGTAGTGGACAGCGAAGAAAATTACCCTCGAGTCCAACGGGATTTTGATCAGATGGGCCAATGGGCCGAGGGGTGGCAGATGGAGTTTAATTTAGATAAATGCGAGGTGACACTCAGAATGAAAAAGGATAGTAGATTTCCTTCACTACAGAATAGTAGTGAAACAGATGGGTTTCACACTAATCCAGTCCATCCACCCAGGTAACTGGGAGCAGCGGTCCTGTGACAGCCCCGCTGTCAGATGGAGAACTGGACGGTGCGGACCCTGGGCCCGACCCGAAGACACCAGAGCGGGGAAATGGCTCCAGCGTGGAGCCGGACAGCTACCTCAGCCCTGGGAGGGTCCAGCAGTTTGCCGTCACCACGGGGGTGCACACAGCTACCCCAGAGGGGCAAGACCAGCAGCAAATGGACAGTGTCAACCTCGTAAACTGTTAAAATGGTGATAAGAATTGCCAGCATCAATGTGCATAGCATCAAATCAGCTACGCGATGTGTTTCTACGATGGCCTTCCTGGCCAACGTTAAAGCCGATGTCCTGTTCCTGCAGGAGTGTGGGATACCGCACCTCAGCAGCTACAGGAGATGGTCGAGCTTGTGGGCCCATGGGCCGTCAGTTTGGTCGGGGAGCAACGGTAGCCGCGCCTCCGGCCTGGGTATCCTGTTGCGAGGAGGCAACTTCACCATCTCCGAGGTTAAGGAGGTGGTGGGCGGGCGCCTCCTCGTCGCCGACATCATGTACAGGAATGCTCCCCTGAGACTGATTAATGTGTA
>NC_057720.1:82492463-82521372 GCF_004010195.1 Chiloscyllium plagiosum | reverse complement strand
GGGATGCACACCGAGACGAACATCAACTGTGCCTGGAGGATCATCACCTCGGTGAAGGACGTCTCTGGGTGGTCCGAAACCTGTTGATCTTCCAGCTGAAGGAGCTGACCCTGACTGAGTGTTGCAGACTGGCACATTCCAAGGTCCAGGACTACGTGTTGAGGGACGCGCTGAAGCTTGGGGCAGCTGCCGCCAAGGCGCGGTGGGGAAAGACCACCGTGTAACATCTGCCTGCCTAAGCACAGGGGGCCGACGCAGTCATTTGGGCTCTGCTGATCCCACAGCTAAATATGTGGATAGAAATCGTACAGACCTGTATATATGAATGATTACTCTGTCTCTGTATGCAAAGAAATGGAATGTTTACGTGTGTATGGCATGACCAATTGTACAGATCATCAAAATATTTTATGAATAAAGTATATTTTTGAAATAAAAAAAATCCATGGGCATTGCTTGGACGGAAGCCTTTGTACACAGTAACTTGCCATACTCCTATGACCTCTGGTGTAATTTCTTGTAAATAAAGGACTGCAGCAATTTTAGTCACACGTAACACTCCATGTTGTAGGAAGGATATTATTAAGCTAGAGAGGGTTCAGAAAAAAAAACTAGGATGTTGCCATAAATGGAGGGTTTGAAGCATAAGGAGAGGCTGGATAGGCTGGGACTTCTTTCACTGGAAGTTAAGAGGTGATCTTATAGAGGTTTATAAAATCATGAGGGGTACAGATAAGGTGAATGACAGGTAGCTTTTACCTAGGGTGAGGGATATCAAGATGAGGGGGGGCATATTTGTAAGATGAGAGGAGAAAGATTTAAAAAAGACATGAGGAAGAGCAATTTTCTTCTTAAACACAGAGAGTGGTTCGTATGTGGAATGAGCTTCCAGAGGAAGTGGTAGATGGGGGTACAGTTACAACGTTTAAAAGACATTTGGATAAGTCCATGACCCATAAGAAATATTTGGAGGGATGTGGGCCAAAACACAGCCAAGATGGCATTAGTTTAGTTTGAGATTAGAGTCGGTATGGACGGGTTGGACTGAAAGGTCTGTTTCCGTGCTGTGTGACTGGAATGCTGACCGTCACCTTCTCAGGGGCAAGTCTGAATGAGCGATGCAGTCCTCACCAGCAAAATCCAGTCCCCATGAACAAATTAGTGTCTGTAGGCCATTGATTTGAGTGTTTTCATTACAGGTTCAGTCACATAATCACTGCGCTTCCAGGGCATGGATCCTAAAGAGTTAGTGGGCACCGACATTAGTGCTGCCACTTGGGATCAGTGGCACTTTGGATTACAGTTGTCATTCTTTATCCAAGTAAAATATTTGTTTGCATTAGATCAGCCAGCCTCTCCTACAAATAGACCCTTTGTGGTCTCTGATCCAGGTTACACCTTTGCTGACAGATTTCTACACAAAGCGTTGGGCAATCCACTTGTCATAAAAGAGAGACTTTACTCTGCACTCTGATCATTGGAATATACCATGTGCTGCTGAGTGATTTCTGTTCTCCAAAATGTCAACTGCATTCCAACCAAACTAAGGCCACAGCCTCACGCGAATGAGCACATTTATTTCTTTGAGATGAACTCAGTCATTACACACAGACAGAGGTCATTCAGCTAACCAAGTCCACACCGACTTTCTATTGAGTAATTTAGTCAGTCTGCTTTCTCCCCATTGGCCATGAAAACTTATTTCCTTTTCAAATCACCCTGGTGGTCAGTGGATTCTAGTTCACTATCATACATCAAAAGGTGCTTCCTCACAATGTCCATATTTCTTTTGCCCAAGACCTTAAACTTGTGTCCCCTCATACTTGCATTTACATCCCGATATTATACTTAGAGCCCTGTTCTTTGCAGATGGAAAGACCCATGTACACGCATTGCTTCACTCCAAGTTAGTCTGCCTGGTTTAAATTTAAACAAAGCTTGGCAGTTAACTGTCTAACTGGTACATTCTCCATCTCAATGCCTCTGCCACTCTGAGTTCACTTGTCAACCAATCAGCTCACTTCTTTTTATAGTATAAAAATTTTGTTCCTCTTTGGACCGTTATTGTTGTATTTTGTCCTGAGAAGTGCAAGATGGAAAACTTTACAATTTTCTCTCCCCAAAAATAGTCAAATCTTAAGTTAACCTGCTGGATGTTTTTGGTGTCTGGCCATATACTGCTATTTAGGCAACTTGCCTAATACTGAAATGAGTCCAATGTCTTACATGTAAGCACCAGAAAGCCTGAGGACTCAGATCTACAATGAAGACAAATCTAACTGATCGTTTCAGCAACTTCAATCCTGCATTGATATGGCAGCTTTTCACTATCTCCTGAAGCAGGGCAGTCCGGTACACATGAAATTGGGCAATATGTTCGCGCCTTGCCAGTGTTACAAAGGGGAGGTCAACACCCCTCTGATAATTAAAACCAAAACACCCTGAGAAAGATTACCTCACCTCATAATTTGATAAAAGAAGTGTGAAAAGTGGTATAATCTTCCTCTTACCCCCAGTCTATAATAAAGGAGTAGTTAAATACAGGTTTACAGCACAGAAACAGACCCTTCGGTCCAACTTGTCCCTGCCGACCAGGATCCTAAATTAATTAGTCCCATTTGCTAGCACTTGGCCCACATCCCTCTAAACCCTTCCTATTCATGAATCCATCTGGTGCCTCTTAAATGGTGTAATTGTACCAGCCTCCACCACTTCCTCTGGCAGCTCATTCCATACACGCACCACCCTCTGTGTGATAAAGTGGCCCCTTAGGTCCCTTTTAAATCTTGCCCCTCTTACCCTACCATCTAGTTCTGGACTCCCCAACCCCAGGGAAAAGACCATCTGTATTTACCTTATCCATGCCCCTCATGATTTTATAAACCTCTATAAGGTCACCCCTCAGCCTCCGATGCTCCAGGGAAAACAGCCCCAGCCTGTTTAGCCTCTCCCTATGGCTCAAATCCTCCAACCCTGGCAACATCCTTGTAAATCTTTTCTGAACCGTTTTAAGTTTCATTTCTGATAGGAGGGAGACCAGAATTGCACACAATATTCCAAATGAAATGGAATCCTTTCACTCACTTTATAATTAACAGTAACAATTTATACATCTAACTCCAACACTGAACAAATTAGCAGGATTACTTATAAACTGAACAATCCTTCTCTAACCACCTATTTCTGGATAAAACAACATTCTAATAATATGCTGTTCCAATAACGCTGTTCCCACTTATATGAATCCAAGAAATAAGTAAATAAATTAAGACAATCTCTCAAAGTTCACACAGAATGTGTCTTCCTGAACTTTCTGTAACTTCTTCTGTCATCTTCCTCTGTCTGAAATGCCTTCTAAGTCATTTTCTGGTGTCAAGAACATTATCTAAGAATGCCGTGTATGTTTACGAACAGATGTTGCTTTTTTTTTTAGAATTAGAATCCCTACAGTATGGAAACAGGCCCTTCGGCCCAACAAGTCCACACCGACCCTCTGAAGAGTAACCCACCCTGACCCATTCCCCTACCCTGTTACTTTACATTTCCCCTGACTAATGCACCTTTTGATAAGGGATAACATTACAGCTGTACTTAGGGAGGAAATTCCTGGGAATTCGTCAAGAGACGTTATTTGGGTGGAACTGAGAAGTAAGAAAAGGATTATCACCAGAGTGGACTGTATTGTATTATAGACCCCCACCCCCACCCCAGTACTCAAAGGGAAATTGGAAATAAATTTATAAGAAGATTTCAGTTATCTGTAAGAATAATAGGATGGTTATGTTAGGGGATTTTAACTTTCTAAACATATACTGGACCCATTCCCCTATCCTACATTTACCCCGAACTAATTCACCTAATACGATGTAAAAACAAGGACTGCAGATGCTGGAAAAGCACAGCAGTTCAGGCAGCATCCGAGGAGCAGGAAAATCGACGTTTTGGGCAAAAGCCGTCCATCTGGAATAGCCTAACACTATGGACAATCCACCTAACCTGCACATCTTTGGATTGTGGGAGGAAACCCACACAGACACAGGGAGAATGTGCAAGGGTGGAATTGAACCCAGGTCCCTAGCACTGTGAGGCAGCAGAGCTAACTACTGAGCCACCGTGCTGCCCCAGAGAGCGGGAAAGTTCTTGTCACTTCAGACAGTCTCTCCCCTATGTCCAATTGCCCGGTTTTTACACCCATGCTGACATATTAATTTCTTTACAACCGGATTGGCCCAAGGTTGTCAACACAATCAGATTTAAATTTAATTGCCTTTCAATCTCTCAGTACTTGGTTTAAATTAATTGGCTAAATTTGAAAAGACCAGTTATGGTAAAATGCTGCTTGGCTGTTCGACACAAAATGTTTCAATCTGTGCACTGTACTTTAACCGTTGCTCAGATCTCCATTTTAACTCTAAGCACCGAAAAGAACACCATCTTTTAAAGGGACCATGCAACGCTTTCCCCATTTTACAATTTTGCTATTTTTACACCTCAGCTTCGCAATTCCAGTGATGCCGACATTGCCATGGATTTGGTTCACTGCACAGTTCCTTGCGACACAACATTGCAAAGCTCTCAGGAATATCAATGCAGTTACTCTGCAGTCATGGGGCCCTTTACCGCTTGTCCCCCAGGCAGACAGGAATTCCTAATCTCTTCTGAGGTCTTTCACGTGTGAATGGTTACAGATGGAAAGCTATTTTCAGTCGGCTCTGACCGAGCAACTGCTGATCACTTGGTCCAGAAGGTTAGATTCCTGCAATTAATCAATTAGTTTCAAAGCTGGTCTCTCTCTCTCTCTCCAGCAGCATAGGCAATGCTGCTATTTTGGGTAAAAAGAGGCATTTTGAGTCATCTTCTAAGCACTATGCTGTGACATTGATAGATTCAACATTACAGAAATCAAACTCATCCCATCAACAACAGATTCATCACTGTAAATGTTGATTGGATATCATAGTGTCACAGATCACAGATTCTCTACAGTGCAGAAAGAGGCCATTTGGCCCATTGGGTCCACACTGATCCTCTGAAGAGCAATCCACCCAGACTCAGCTCCCTGCCTTATAATTACTGTGGCTAATCTAGCTAGCCTGCACATCCCTGGACACTACAAGCAATTTAGCACGGCCAATCCACCTAACCTGCATATCTTTGGTGTGTGGGAGGAAAGCGGAGCACCCGGAGGAAACCCACACAGACACGGGGAGAATGTGCAAACTCCAAGTAGACAGTCGCCTGAGGGTGGAATCGAACCCGGGTCCAGGTCACTGTGAGGCAGCAGTGCTAATCACTGAGACACTGTGCCATCATTGAATGAGTTCTCAGCTAAGGCCAAACAAACTAACTGAATATTAATGTACTCTACAAAATAAAACTACAAATATCACTCCCTATTTGCTGCTCCTGAAAGTAGTGTCACATCTATTCGCATGATCTGCTTTAACTGATACTTGCAATTGACCTTGTTTCGTTGCTTTTTACAAACAACCACATGTACCCAACACCACACACACACATAAAACCACACGAATATCTGAACCACACAAACAATGATAAATAGCCACAAACATTCAAAGCCTGCGCATACAAAGTCCAACACAGAATCACGCAGAAACTACACAGACACCACAAACGGTCACTCCACCGTACCAACATTCAAATCCACATTTCAGAGAGACAATGACACACAGATACAATCACAACCTACGATGCATTACCGCAAGGAAACACACAACACACCCTAAGACCTGGGTACTTGTATCTAAGATGGTGCCATAGAGGCAGACATTGTTAAAGCTTTTCACTGTAATTCTACAATGGAGCACACATGACAATAAAGGATATTCTTTTACAGAGATGTAGCTCAGGGATGGACTAGCCTGGCAGCTTAATGTTCCACGGTATAGATGCTATAAGAAGGATAGAAAGAGGGGCAAGAGAGAAGAGGGAATAGCTCTTTTGAATAGGGATAAATTATGTCTGTACTTAGGGAGGATATTCCAGGGAGTATGTCCAAGGAAGCTAATTGGATGGAACTGACAAATAAGAAAGGGATTACCACCTTCTTGGGATTGCACGATAGACTGCTCCCACCCCCCAAATAATCAGCCAGAAATTGAGAAGCAAATTTGTAAGGACATCTCAGTTATCTATGAGAATAATAAGATGGTTATGACAGGGGATTTTTAAACTTTCCGAATATAGACTGGGACTGCCATAATGCTAAGAGCTTGGATGGAGAGGAATTTGTTAGGTGTGTACAAGACAATTTTCTGATTCAGTGTGTGGATGTACCTACCAGAGAAGGTGCAAAGCTTGATCTATTCTTGGGAAATAAGGCAGGGCAGGTGACTGAGGTGTCAGTGGGGGAGCACTTTGGGGCCAGCGACCATAATTCTATTCGTTTTAAAACAATGATAGAAAAGGATGGACCAGATCTATCCTTTAAAGAATATCCATTAAAATTATAAATTGGAGAAAGGCCAATTTTGATGATATTGGGCAAGATCTTTCAAAAGTTTATTGGGGGTGGATATTCGCAGGTGAGGGGATGGTTGGAAAATGGGAAGCCATCAGAAATGAGATAACGAGAGTCCAGAGACAGTATATTCCTGTTAGGGTGAAAGACAAAGCTGGCAGGTGTAGTGAATGCTGGATGACTTGAGAAATTAAGATTTTGGTTAAGATTAAGAAGGGAGCATATGTTAGGTATGGACAGCAAGGATTGAATGAATTGCGAGAAGAATATAAGGGCAGCAGAAGTTAAGAGGGAAATCAGGAGGGCAGAAAGAGGACATGCGATAGCATTGGCAAATAGGGTTAAGGAGAATCCGAAGGGATTTTATGAATACAGTAAGGATAAAAGGGTGATTACGGAGAGAATAAGGACTCTTAAAGATCACCAAGGCCACACATATGAGGAACTGCAGGAGAAGGGGACGATACTAAGTGAGTATTTTGCATTAGTGTTTAGCGTAGAAGCTAGAGAATTTGGGGAAATAGATAGTGACATCTTAAAAAATGTCCGTGTTACAGAGGAGGTGGTGTTGGACACTTTAAAATTAATCAATCAAGTTGGTGGAGCTGTTAAGAAGGTGTATGGTGTGTTGGCTTTCATGAGCAGGGGGATTGAGTTTAAGAGCCGCGAGGTTATGCTGCAGTTCTGTAAAGCCCTGGTTAGACCACAGTTGGAATATTGTGTTCAGTTCTAATCGCCTCATTTTAGGAAGGATGTGGAAGCTTTAGAGAGGGTGCAGAGGAGATTTACCAGGATGCTACCTGGTCTGGAGGGCAGGTCTTATGAAGGAAGGTTGAGGGAGCCAGGGCTTTTCTCATTGGAGTGAAGAAGGATGAGGGGTGACTTGATTGAGGTGTACAAGATGATGAGAAGCACAGATAGAGTGGATGGCCAGAGAGTTTTCCCAGGGCGGAAATGGCTATCATGAGGGGGCATAATTTTAAGGTGATTGGAGGAAAGTTTAGGGGAGATGTCAGAGGCAGGTTCTTTACACACAGAGTGGTGAGTTTGTGGAATGTACTGCCAGCAGTGTAGTAGAGTCAGAGATATTAGGGACATTTAAGCGACTCTTGGATAGGCACATGGATGATAGTAAAATGAAGGGTATGTAGGTTAGTTTGATCTTAGAGTAGGACCAAATGGTCTGTACTGTGCTGAAAAAAAATGCATAAAGGTGGATAAATCCCCAGGACCTAATCAGGTGTATCCTAGAACTCTGTGGGAAGCTAGGGAAGTGATTGCTGGGCCCCTTGCTGAGATATTTGTATCATCGATAGTCACAGGTGAGGTGCCAGAAGACTGGAGGTTGGCTAACGTGGTGCCATTATATAAGGAAGGTATTAAGGAAAAGCCAGTGAACTGTAGACTGGTGACCCTGAAATCAGCGGTGGGCAATTTGTTGGAGGGGATCGTGATTGCTGAGATATTTGTATCATCGATAGTCACAGGTGAGGTGCCAGAAGACTGGAGGTTGGCTAACGTGGTGCCACTGTTTAAGGAAGGTAAAAGCCAGTGAACTGTAGACTGGTGATCCTGAAATCAGCGGTGGGCAATTTGTTGGAGGGGATCGTGAGGGACAGGATGTACATGTATTTGGAAAGACAAAGACTGATTAGGGATAGTCAACATGGCTTTGTGCGTGGGAAATCATGTCGCACAAACTTAAGTTTTTTGAAGAAGTAACAAAGAGGATTAATGAGGGCAGAGCAATGGACGTGATCTAGGGAGGCGTTTGACAAGGTTCTGCACAGTGCACTACTTAGCAAGTTTAGATTGCATGGAATACAGGGAGAACTAAGCATTTGGATACAGAACTGGCTCGAAGGTAGAAGACAGAGGGTGGTGGTGGAGGGTTGCTTTTCAGTCTGGAGGCCTGTGACCAGTGGAGTGCCACAAGGATTGGGTGCTTTTCATCATTTATATAAATGATTTGAGTGTGAACATAGAAGGTATAGTTAGTAAGTTTGCAGATGACACCAAAACTGAAGGTGTAATGGACAGCGAAGGAGGTTATCTCAGAGTACAACCAGATGGGCCAATGGGCTGAGGAGTGGCAGATGGAGTTTAATTTAGATAAATGCGAGGTGCTGCATTCTGGAAAGGCAAATCAGGTCAGGACTTTAACACTCAATGGTAAGGTCCTTGTGAGTGTTGCTGAGCATAGATACTTGGAGTACAGGTTCATAGTTTCTTGAAAGTGGAGTCACAGGTCGATAGGATAGTGATGTTGATGTCTCAAAGCCTTGCTTGGTCAGTTTACTGCAGTTATGCATGCCTCTTGATCATCTGGAATATTTGATCCATCCCCCAGCCTGCTGAAGGTCCAACAGGCGCTGGTTATTTAAGTGTTTGCCGTATTTTGCAAATGAGGCAAACGCAAGTTGAGAAAAACCTTCCCACCCAACGAGCATTTAAGGTGTGGAATGCACAGCCTGGGAGTGTGGAGGCGGGTTCAGTTGAGTCCAAATGTTCAGAGAGCCACTGCAGAAACAATGGGCTGAATAGCCTTTTCTGTACCATAACAACCCTCTGATTCAGGTTCTCAGATGCAAGGATGCCCTGAGGCGTGGTACATTGGTGAGACAAAGCAGATGCTGTGACTATGGATGAAAGGACACCAGACAACAGTCCCCAGACAGGGGTGTTCCCTCCCAATCGGGGAACACTTCAGCGGTCAGGGACATTTGGCCTCGGATCTTCAGGTGACCATCCTCCAAGGCGGACTTCGAGATTTGCAACAACGCAGAATGGCCAAGCACAGGCTGATAGCCAAGTTCGGTATCCATGAGCATGGCCTCAGCTTGGACCTTGGGTCCATGTCACACTAAAGGTGATCTTAATACACTATACACTTTCACAATCACACTCACGCAGACCCTCTCTCATACACATGGTCTCTCTCAGGCACACACACACCCCACACTTACCTATGCGCATATCCTCTCACAGACATATACTCCATCACACTCTATCAGACACGCACCCACATTCACACTCTCTCCCTCTCTCACGTATACACACACACACACACATACGTCTATGGGGTGAATTTGTATTTGCATTCTATTCTATTCAAAAAGCACACAATTTGCAGGGAGTCAATCCATGTGACATTTTATAAATTAATACTTTGGAAATAGAATGAGTCTGACTCAAGATTGGGATACAGACAGACTCTAACCTCACACATCTTATGCATTGTCTGAGCTGAGCTGTTACTTTTTTTTATAAAACCTTAAGTTATCTTGGGAATGTGACTTGAAAAAAATTCTGGGATTTACATATTAATGAACCAAGGAGAAAGTGAGGTCTGCAGATGCTGGAGATCAAAGTTGAAACTTTATTGCTGGAACAGCACAGCAGGTCAGGCAGCATCCAGGGAACAGGAGATTCGACGTTTCGGGCACAGGCCCTTCTTCAGGAATGAGCAGAGAGTGTTCAGCAGGAGAAGATAAAAGGTAGGGAGGAGGGACTTGGAGGAGGGGCATTGGAAATGTGATAGGTGGAAAGAGGTCAAGGTGAGGGTGATAGGTCGGAGTAGGATGGAGGCGGAGAGGTCAAGAAGAAGACTGCAGGTCAGGAAGGCGGTGCCGGGCTGGAGGGATTCGGCTGAGACAAGGTGGGGGGAGGGGGGATGAAGAAACTGGTGAAGTCCAAGTTCATCCCCTGTGGTTGGAGGGTTCCCAGTCGGAAGATAAGACGCTCCTCCTCCGACCGTCGCGTTGTTGTGGTTTGGCGGTGGATGAGTCCAATGACCTGCATATCCTCGGTGGAGTGGGAGGGGGAGTTGAAATGCTGTGCTACAGGGTGGTTGGGTTGGTTCGTCCGGGTGGCCCAGAGGTGCTCTCTGAATCGCTCCGCAATATTAATGAACCAAAACCTGCAACCCATTCTAAAAGATGAAAGACCTAACAGCAATCTAGGTTTGTTCAATATATCGCATCATTTGTATGACACCACGATCTTTTGCTATAAATTCTGTGTCTTATGATCCTGATCCATAGCTACCTGATGAAGGAGCAGTGCTTCGAAAGCTAGTACTTCCAAAGAAACCTGTTGGAGTATAACCTGGTGTTGTGTGATTTTTAACTTTGTACACTCCAGTACAACACAGGCACCTCCACATTCTGATCCAGGTTAGCAGTCCTGTCACAGAGTACTCCAGAGTCAAAACTATCCTGCATAGAGTGAAGTCCGTCAAATTTTCTAGACACTTTCCCATCTATTTCTGGGGTGTGTGTGTGTTTCCCGCACCGGACATTCATCCTATTGGAAAAGCAGGTCACGGACAGGGAAAATGCACAAGTGACCTGATATTTCGCCCTATCATTTGACACCTCTTTGCAGCACTTAGCAGACTCAAAGACTAGACCATTAACATTGCCACAAACATTGCAGCTTTTTCACAATGAAACCACTTCAGGTCTCATTGTGCCCTGAAAGCTGAGTGATGGTTGGAATAATGGTTCAGGTCGTTCAGTTTTAATCAAATTGCTTAAACGAGGTTCACACTTGCAAATGATTGACTAACATGTCATTATGGTTCAGGAGGCTATATCTGCCACCATCAGAAAGCTTTTAAGGAAGGAAATTACTGCAAAGGACGACTAACAGAATTGTTCACAAACAGCATGAAACAAAGTCTGTCAGAAATTCTTATTGTGGATAGTTATCAAAACAGAGAGAGTTTTATCTTGTAAGGCATCAAAAATATTCAGAATCACTTGCACCAATGTATTATAAAATAAGAAATTCCATTTGCTTTGTTCTAAATTGCAAACAGGTATTGGAAATCTTAAATAAGAAGAGAAAATCCAGGAAATGCACAGCAGCTCTGAAGATCATAAACTTAAAAAAAATTATGTTTGCTCTCCCCATAGATGCTGTCTGACCTGCTGGGTATCCCCATTTTTGTTTTGGTTTCTACTTCATGGTAGATATTATCCGCCACCGTAACTCTGTCGCAATGTAATTCCCGATTTCATAATAGATGGCTTGTATACATAACTGCTAACCTGCTTGTAGGCAGCTTGAAGTTGAAACTTGCAATCTGTGCATCAGTCTGTGCATTCACCAGTAGATTTTGTCCTCAAAACTGATTCTCTTTAGCCTTGAGTGTTGATAGTAACTTACCTTGAAATAACCAACGGTGCATCCTGCAAACTTCACCTCAATTCCATCAGTTGCTATTGGCTCACAATGGGAGGGGTGTCATGTCAATGGCAGGTGAGGAATTTGTGCATTGGTTTCACCTCCATAGCTACGAAATAATTATGCGCAGCTTAAGAGTTCCCATGGAGGAGAACCTGCGTCCACATCACAACAATATTCATGCTTTAAAAATAATGTGCAAAAATAATGTGGACTCCCCCACCCTGGGGAAAAGACTTTGCCTATTTATCCTATCCATGGCCCTCATGATTTTATAAATCTCTATGAGGTCACCCCTCAGCCTTTGACGCTCCAAGGAAAACAGCCCCAGCCTGTTCAGCCCCTGCAGATATCTCAAATCCTCCAACCCTGGCAACATCCTTGTTAATCTTTCCTGAACCCTTTTAAGTTTCACAACATCCTTCCGATAGGAAGCAGACCAGAACTGCACGCAAAATTCCAAAAGTGGCCTAACCAATATCCTGTACAGCCGCAACATGACCTCCCAACTCCTGTACCCAATGGATAAACATCAAGGTGCAGTATGAGAAATCCAAGTGGATGAGGGGTGTGCGGACCTTTTAATTCAGTAGAGTGACACTTGGATTAAATAAAACCCAACAACGATATGTTGATGACAACAAGTGCTGGAGATCATAGTAGATCAGGCACCATATATGGCCCCAGACCAAGCTAGTGTCTGTTTTCAGTACAGATTTCAGCATCTGCAGTCATTTGCTCCTACAAAGATATTTTGATGCTGGATGAGACTGTTGCAAATATGAAGTCTGAAGGATTGTTATGTTTTAGGACTCTCTCTTTAATGAAGGGTAAAGTGGAGGATTACAGGCATAATGTGACCTATTCTGAATCCTGCCTGACAACAAACCTGGGTGGATTGGTTGCTACAGGGACAATGATGTCCAGGTTATTTTACTGGTAAGAATATAAAAGATGTTCACTCTTGTTGACAATGCCAGGGGCACCTATAATGACTCCAAGTTGACCGCTGGTTTCCAAGTCTCAAAGAGGGGAGATAGGAATTCCAGCCTTTAGAAGTCATTATACATTAACCTGTCTATTTAAATACAGTTCAGGTGTTGAGATAGATTTATAAATAGGGGTTTTTCATTGCAAACATTGTTGAACTATTGGCTCAACACCTGAACTTCATGGAGTTGAGATTCTGCAGAATAGCTCACTAATCTCTACCTGGATAAATGGCTCATTTGATTAAATTATCATGGAGATGGGCTTTGAGAGGGGTGTCCGCAGTCTGTTGTAGTTTCTGGTTGTGGGTTTCTGTGATTGAATATAAGAATGTCTGTAAGAATCTGATTGACAGAGAGAGAGAGAGACAGAGAGAGATAGAAAGAGATAGAGATAGCTACTGATTATTGGTTCAGCAGGCAAAATGCAGGTAGAAGCTTGTGCTCAGATTGAATGGACTGAATTTGTGAGGATTTCAAGGAAGTTGGAAGATTTCTTCACTTTGGCTAGAGGGAGGAATCTCCAAAGTAATCCTCACTGTGAAAGTTAGTTCAGGGACAAAGTCACCTGGCTGGAAAAGAAAAAAAGGAAATAGTCCTTCAGATCTCAGAATTACTTTGAATGGGTTCCTGGAGAATGAAGTGCATTCATAAGACACTGTTAAGTATAACTATACGAAGGGACTTTTTAATTTTATGGAGAATTTAATTTCGCTAGTTCAAAGTATAAAGTGCGTGTTGACTGAATGTTGCACTTAATTCATTTGTTACAGTTCAAGTTTTAATACATGAAATGCTGTCACGTTATTTTTTTCCATCAGTCCCTTGAAATTCAAATTTCATTTTAAAAGTTAACCAGTCTCCATGGGGATAATAACAAATTAGGGTCTCATTCGGGATTTCAAATCCATCGATCTGGACCAGAGTACTGTGATTTTCTAAAGTTAACCGGAGTCATAGGGTCGTACAGCACGGAAACAGACTCTTTGGTCCAACCAGTCCATGCTGACCATAATCCCAAACTAAACTAGTCCCAACTGCCTGCTCCTGGCCCATAACCCTGCGAACCTTTCCCAATCATGTATTTATCTAAATGTCTTTTAAATGTTGTGACTGTATCCGCATCCACCACTTGGTCAGGAAGTTTATTCCACATGTGAACCATCCACTGTGTAAAA
This sequence comes from Chiloscyllium plagiosum, assembly GCF_004010195.1. NCBI lineage: Eukaryota > Metazoa > Chordata > Chondrichthyes > Orectolobiformes > Hemiscylliidae > Chiloscyllium > Chiloscyllium plagiosum. Next base: position 82,507,534 of record NC_057720.1, on the reverse strand, counting down.
CATTTGCTCTTCGGAACTTTTTAAAATCTCTCTCCTCTCACTTTTAAAGTATGCCCCCTGCCCCCACCACCATAGTCTTGGCATCCCCTATCCTAGCAAACAGACACCTACCAATAAACTTATCTATACCCTTCACGATTTTATGAACCTCTATAAGGTCATCTCTCAACCTCCTACACTCCAGTTAAAGAAGTCCCAACCTGTTCAGCCTTTCTTTATAACTCAACCCTTCCAGTCCCAGCAATCTCTTCTGAACTTTCTCCAGCTTAACAATATCCTTCAAGTAAGATTTTGCAGTGGTTTTGCTGCCTTTGTTGGAACATTATAATAACTATATCTATAGTCTTCCTCAGAAGAGTGAACCTATCTGAAAGATCCTTGCTATAGTAAATCAACATTAATTTGAAGGTAAGAGCAGAGAAGTTGGAGATAGATTTATAAATAGGGGATTTTCATTGCAAACATTGTTGAAGTATTGGTTCAACACCTGAACTTAATGGAGAACGGACTAATCTGGACAGCACTCTGATTGAATTAGCCAAGATGCAACTGCAAGTGAAGCAAATTGAGTGAAAAAGGAATTGCAAAAAACTTGAATCAGAATTCCAACTAGCAAGAGATCAGGAAAGCCTTACGTTTTCAAACAGGAGGAGAAAGGGAAAAGGAAAAATTTGAAAAAGAAACTCTTGATTGCAAAGAGAAGGAGCAGCCAGAAATTTTGAATTAGAAAGAGGTTCGCCTTGATTATGGAAAGGGCATGTAAATGCAGAGTGCCAAACATTAACATCTAAGCTGCTGGCATTCCTGGTGCATCTGGTCTTTCTCCAGATAATGCTGTACCATTAAGTAATAAACCAAAACCACCTAATGTATTTCAGTGAGTGTAAATTGAAACGTACCAGATTATGTCTAAGGGTGAAATTAACACAATAAAAGGGACAAAAAGATTCCAAGAGAGATAACAGAATTGATCACTCCCTGGAGTTAGCAAAAGATGTGAATTTCTCCACAGAATGTTTTCCACGTATGGGCATATTGACACAGCATATTGTGAGCAAGTGTTTGCCTCTTCCATTGCACAGAGTGAATTGAAGCTGTTCTTATGTCACTGGTTTTGTTATTGTGAGAGTGTTGTCAAAATTACCTATTGGTGATGTTCCCCTTATTTTCTGAAACAGTCCAGTTGGAGGCTTATACTCTGCTTTCTGGCATTCCCACAGATTCCACTAAAGATTAAGGTGTGTCAGCCACATCCACGGAGGTGAGAAAATCTAAGTCTGTCTCTCTGAATCTGTTGTGAAAAGCAATGGTTTGACTCAAGAGAGGTCAAAAAAAGAGTCAGAATTTTAGAAGTCTGAAACCTCAGAATCGCGACAAAGAGTTAAAAACAACTGGGAATTAATTGAAGATGTCCAAATTAAGCTTGCTGACAGAACCTGAGCAGAAAGTGTGAAAGCAGAAGAAAGCACAGACACTCCAGACTGATGGAGAAACAAAGGAAGACAGAGCCTTAAAGCAAAAGGGTTTGACTGTAATTGATGGTGACTGTAATTCCTGATTAAGGGCTTTTGCCCGAAACGTCGATTTTCCTGCTCCTCGGATGCTGCCTGACCTGCTGTGCTTTTCCAGCACCACTCTAAACTTGACTCTAACCTCCAGCAGCTGCAGTACCCACTTTCGCCCTGTAATTGATGGTGATACAGTGGAATTCTGAGGAAGAAATTGGGTGCTGGAATATAAATTAAAGCTTCAGAATGTGCAGGTTAGGTGGACTGGCCATGCTAAATTGACTCATAGTGTCAAGAGGTGTGCAGGTTCGGTGGATTAGCAATGGGAAAGGGTTGTGGGGTTAGGGTAAGGGGGTGGGTCTGGGTGGGATGCTCTTCAGAAGGTAGGTGCGGACCTGATGGGCCGAATGGCCACTTTCCGCCCTGTAGGGATTCTATGAATAGATTGGTGAAGCCATTGCTCTCATTAAGTACCAATGTGCATTCTGTGGGAAAAGAATGTGAAATGATTTGTGAATTGGCAAGAAGAGAGTATCAAAATTCATTGATTGATCCAGGGGACCTTAAGGCAAAGTAAATACCTAAAATAATGGCGGATGTGCTGGAAATCAGAAACAAAAAAATGAAATTGCTGGAAAATCTCAGCAGGCCTGCCAGGATCTGTGGAGAGAAATCAGAGTTAATGTTTCGGCTTTAGTGACCTCCTTCAGAACTGGCCTTAAGACAATATTTAAAACGGCGAAAGAGAACATATAATCTAGAGGAGGGCATTTTGGTTATTGAGCTGGCTGGGACTTTTGTTACTAATCTGGACATTAAAAGCTGGAGTTAAAGGCTGAACAAGGTCAATGCCTTGTTGGGAGTGTAAAGTCTGATTCTAAAGAAGAACAAAAAAACATACTGAAACCGCATGAGAAGAGGAGTCACAAAGAGTCTCATCTTGACTTGAAGGATTTTTCGCAAGTAACTGTGTAGTTCTTGACCAAGGTGCCCACGTTGAACCAATTGTGTCAACTTTGAATCAAGTTTATAAACCGTACAAGTGGGAAGGGTGAAACTCTATCATATACAAAAGGTGATGAAGCCAATAACAGAAAAGCAGATTATCATTTGTATGGGAGAAATTAAATTAGTCTTCAGATCCTAAGCATTCCAAATGGTTGGTTAATCCATGTAAGGTGTATGGATGTAGATTCTGTAATGGTGAGATGAAACATTGAGCTGGCTTCACGATTTGTTTGTCCTCAGCTGACTCGGTAATCTTATCCTGGAGTCACAGAGTCTGGGCAGATAGGCCAGCTGCTCCGAGGGAGGGGGCTTTATGGGTCAGGGTTGGGTTCTCTCTCTCTCTCTCTCTCTCTCTCCTTCCGCTTTCCTCATTTCCCAGAATCAGGGAATTGTTACAGTGCTGAAGGAGGCCATTCAGTCCATCATGCCTGCACCAATTCTATTACTCAGTACCAATCTCCAGCCTTTTGTCCATATCCCTGCATGCCATTTCTATCCCATATTCCTGTAGACCACTTCTATGATCCATCCAAATAATCATCCTCTGTCCTCCTGAATCAGATAAGCATCAATGAAATGAGTAGAGTTACTAAAGATTGGGGACAATACTCTTGCTTAGTCAATCACCCAGTACAGAGATCACCTGGACCAGAACTGTATAACAACATCATTCTCATGAACTGCTCACTTGAAGATTAAAGCCATTTTAACATATTGTACAGGCAAATTCTCAAGGCTCTCAAATCCACTGGTGAGATGACCATAACCCAAGAAATACTTCCAGCCCAAACCATTCATGGCGTGTATAAAATTAGAGCATGTCCTCCGAGGTTAGGTCTGGCAGTAAGGTAATCCAGGCACCGCAATAAAGAGAAACAGAGCACAACTTCCAGAGATTTCACATGTCACGATGGATGAGCAAACTACAACATGTTGGCTGGTCACTTACCAGAAGCACAGACCTTGAATACTTCCTGATGGATGAAAAGTCAACACGTCATCAACGGGTTTAACAAGAAGTTCAGGGAATTCAGTACATTTCTTCCACTCCTACTATTTCCCTTGGCTGGTGATCAGACACAGAGGCTTTAGTGGGCAGGAGCAAACAATATCTCCTAACTGTGGGTGTTCACTCTCCCAATTCAGATTCGGTAATGGCAAATCCGTCGTGCAGTTCAGTCTCTCTGCTGCACACAAGTTAACATTTTATGCTGACTGTCGATTTCTGCCTGACAACATCCTCTCCTTGTTCTTCACGACTGTATCAGCAAATCCCTTAATAGATCTGCTGGAAGTTTAATATTTTTGATTGGTTTCCTAATCCCCTGAAACGTTGTAGAGGATTTGTGATTTGTTTTATTTTCTGTTCCAGCACGCCATTGCTGACAGCAGTGCCTGCCCGATTTTAATCTATTAGAGAGGGCCTGGCATTTCTCAAATACAATTTTAGCCACAAAAAAAAACTGATTTTCAAAAGTGGTTCATAGCTTCCAGATAAAAGCAGCTGCCATTTGCCATCTGGATTTGGTCTCAAAAGCAAACGGTTGAAATTGCCCACATTAAATGAATTCAAGAACAAGTCTCTAGTACTCTCCCATTAAAAAAATCAATTTCCTTCTTATTTCAGCCTCACTTGTATAGGAATGTTGTTCTGGTGAAAAATTCATGTCACATTAGAATCTTGTGGATTTGCTTTCGAGCAACAGAGTCTAGATTAGAGTGGTGCTGGAAAAGTACAGCATGTCAGGCAGCATCCGAGGAGCAGGACGTTTTGGGCAAAAGCCCTTCATCAGGAGTTTTTTCTAGAAACAGTTAATCCCTGGTCACCAGCCTGTAGGTGGCAGGAGGGAGATTAAATCAGAATATTTTAGTGGCAGACCATTTTGTTAAGCCAGTGACTGGGTGATTCCAGCCTCGGGCAACTGTCTGTGTGGAGTTTGCACATTCTCCCCCCGTGTCTGCGTGAGTTTCCTCCGGCTGCTCCGGTTTCCTCCCACATTCCAAAGATGTGCAGGTCAGGTGGATTGCCATGCTAAATTGCCCACAGAGACAAGAGGTTTGCAGGCTCAGTGGGTTAGCCATGGGAAACATGGGGGTGATAGGGTTGGTGTAGGTGGGGGGTGGGGCGGACTAGGTGGGTTGCTCTTTGGAGGATCAGTATGGATTCAATGGGCTGAATGGCCTGCTTCTTCACTGTAGGGTTTCTGTGAAACTTGATAACAAGCAATAGTCAGCAAAGTGACTGAATCCATTTTACATTCTCCTTTCCTTTTTTGACAAAGCTCTGCTATTTTGAGTGTGTACCTCTCTGTCCTCCATGGCTATGTCTTGTTGCCTCTCTATGGGTCTAATGTATGTTGCTCACTCTCTGCTTGTCCGATTCCCTCCCTCGATTTCTCCATGTCACCTCTCATTGCATTGCTGATCTGTCAGTATTTTTTCTTTTAATGTTAGGCTTTTTTTTATAAGTCTCTCAATTCCACAACAGTGAATTGCTCAATAAATACTTCTAAATTCATCTGTTCAAATATGTTATAACACACATCTGGGGCAGGAGGGATTTGAACTTATTGGCCCTGATCTAGGAACTCTACCACTGCATCACAACAGTCCTTATTTTTGTACAGTGATTCTCGTTCACCTGCACTTGCAGCAGAGATTGGTGGTACCTGTCAGAATGCAGAGCTCCATTGATTTGGCCACTCTTTATGTCCTGTGAAAATGAGGAACAAATTCCGCTTCTACCCCATGAGAAAGTCCCTCTGAAATACATTGCTGAGGGCCACGATATAACCTCCACAGCTAACACAAGGTCAATCTGCGTTTCCATCACTTAGTCATATTGTAAACTCACAAGGGAAGTCTCAGTGCTGTGTACGTAGCTGAAGACAGAAACTCAGACAGTGTCAGCTGAGTCTATCTTAAAAACCTGCACGCCAAGGAGTAACTCAGATGAACCCAAGTGGTGATATTCTGTTTATATTATTTAATGTTCCCTTCTTTCCTCATCGTAGCTCAGTGCTTCTTTTCACACTGATCCAGGGGATTATGGGTTCAAGTCCCATATCTGATACTTAAGCACAAAATCTAGGCTGAAACTTCAATGAAAGGCCAAGAGAGTGCAGCACTGACAGAGATGCTATTTTCTAACTGGATGTTAAAAGCCTTAAATCTGAGAATCTCACGGTTCATTTCTTTCTTATTCTAACTGATGACCGGGAAAAGCAGTGGATTGGAAACTCATGACGAATTTAAACACGTGAATGACAGCATCAATAACTTTCTCTTCCCAGAAACACTATGACATCAGATTGTAATTTTGACTCAATAGTGTTATGGGAGCCATAATTAAAGTCTGTCTTATACAGTGGAGCTATCATCCAAAGCACACACACACAGCAGCAATCAAAGCAATTGCAAAAGGATTTATGAGTATAGATCAAAGCCGTAAATCTCCTTCCATCATTCCAACAGGCAGAAATCTTTCATAAACATTGCAATGTTTTTGAAGTATCAAAGGATGACAAGTCAGAGAGAAAATGGGAAAGGTGGAGATTGAAAGAGACCGAGAGAAGGCAGGAAGGGAAAGAGAGAGTGTGGAAGACAGAGGCAGGGAGCGAAAGAGAAAGAGGGAGGGCAGAGAGGGAGACAGAGAGAGGCCGAATATGAGCAAGGGAGGCAGAGAGTGAAAGAGACAGAGAGTGAAAGAGAGGGCAAACAGTGAAAGAGAGAGGCAGATCGAGAGAAAGGCAGAGTGTGAGAGAGATAGAGAGTGAAACACAGAGACTGAAAGAGAGAGGGCCGAGATTAAAAGTGAGAGAGGCAGAGAGTGAGAGAGAGGCAGGGAACGAAAGACAGAAAGATACAGACAGAGGCAGAGAGTGTGTGTGTGAGAGAGAGAGAGAGAAAGAGAGAGAGAGATAGACAGACAGACTGGAAGGTTGGTAACCATAGGACCCAATTTAAGATAATTGGCAAAACAAAAGCCTGGAAGATCAGAGTTAATTTGGGGGTGAGGATTTTTGCGGAGAGAGCTGTTGTGAAACAAAACCAAAAATTGTTGGAGAAACTCAGTTCTGAAGGGTCACTGGACTCAAAACATTAACTTTGCTTTCTCTCCATTGAATTCGCCAGAGCTGCTGAGTTTTTTCATCAACTTCTGTTTTTGTGTCAGATCTTCAGCATCTGCATCTCTTTGTTTTATTTGATAGTTGCTGTAAACTGCCTGAAAGGGTACTGGAAGGAAGTCTAATTGCAACTTTAAAAAGTGAGTTGGATAAATATTTGCAGAGGGAAGACTATGGAGTCAGGACAAGGTTGATTGATTAGCTAACTCCTTCAAAGGGTTGGCAAGGTTCAAAAGCCTGAATGACTTCCTCCTGTGCTGTGTGATTTGATCATTTTCTGAAGTTGTTCAGGACGTGGTGTGCTCAGCAAAATGGCAGGTATTACCATTGGATGCCAACTCTTGATGGGGCACACCCTCATAGGCAGTGATAGCCCGACAGACAGACAGACTGACAGACACACACATATGCATACACACATACACACACACACACATATATACACACACACACACATCACTGTGTACCATGCTATTTTCTGAGATAGTGTGATGGAGAATCTTTTACATCGGGAGATGGGCAGACAGATCCTTGGAATAATGGCACCTCTGACAGTGCGGCAATGCCTTTGTATTGCACCAAAGTGTCATTCTGGCAGGAGTCAGTGTATCAAAGGGAATTAATGAAATGCTATATGTCTTAGGGCCTGCTGACTTTTGCATTTAATTGCTGCTGTTTACAGAAGTTTACAAGAAATCCTTGTAGGTTGTGAGTTAAATACATTCAAACTAATTGACTGTCTGTTTACAGTGCCTGTTTACCATCTGTATGGTACAAGGTAGGAACGTGATGGAATATGTGGACGTGTGCAGTGGATCAAGAGAGCACTTAAAATCACCTTTTCAAGGGCAATTAGGGTTGAGCAAGAAATGTTACCAGTAATGCTTACATTCCATGAATTAATCAAAAATGACACCGCATTGTCGCGTTGACAACCAGAGCCGAGATTTCTCTTTGACAGAGAGCTTTATCACCCAATGAGCGGTTAGGGTCTGGAATGCAGTGCCTGAGAGTGTGGTGCAGGCAGGTTTACTGGATGATTTCTGAAGGAAATTAGACTGTTATTTGAAAATGAACATTCAGGGTGGCAAAGAGGTGAGAGAAGGGAACCAAACAAAGTGCTCATTCGGACAGCTGGTTGAGAAACAGTTGGCTGAATGGTTCCCTCTTAATGGTCACAATTCTGTGATTCTGTGTGCAACTCATTGGGCTCAAGGAAACAAAAGATAAATTGAGAGGTTGGTGCCAGTGACTGGCTGGAAAGCCTTTAGTTTGAATCAGGACAGCTGATTCATCCCAAAAGGGAAAGGTCTTTGCTCCCATGACATGTTCAAAGAGCATTCCTTTGCTGTTTGGCAAGTGGTTTCCAGCATGTGGTTATTTTTGCTGCCTTGAACATTTTGGACTGTGATCTGCACCCCCAAGCTGTCGAGATTTATAGCAGTATGACAGCAGCTCCTACAGTTCAAGATTGGACTTCTGAGGGGGAACTGGAGGAGTGCAATAACAGCAGCACCAGCAGCACCATCAGGACCAGCAGGAACACCAGCCGGAACTGCAGCAGCACAGGAACAGGGGATGAATACAGATCTCCAGGAAATGATATCATTAACATAGAGTTTACGGCAGAGTCAGCTCTCTGGGTGCAACTGAGCAACAGGAGGTCAGACATTTTTGGCAGGTCACAGAAGCAATTCAGAGGTAGTTGGGCCCATTGTGTCTACACCGATCCTTAAGTGGAGCATCATTACCTCATGCCAATCTCCTGCATTCTCCCCTGGACAATTGCACATTATTTTTATTCAAAGAAATTGCCCTCTGGAATGCTGCAATTGAATCTGCTTCCACCACATTTCCAGGCAGTGCATTCCATACACTAACTACGTCTAGTGAAGATGTGATCCTCACTTTACCTTTGCTTCTGTAAACTTTCAATATATCCCCCTCTTGTTCTTGTTACCTCTCCCTATCTAGTCTATCCAGCCCATTGATGATTTTGAAAATCTCCATCAAATCTTTCTTCTTCAATCTATCCTCATTGCTGAGGTATCCCTGGAAGTATTCCTGTAAAACTTTTCTGCACTCTCTCCAATGTGTTCACATCCTTCCTGCAATCTGATGCCCAGAATTATATACTGGTGCTGCTGATGCTATTGGTGCAGACCAATGCTGACATCTGCCGCCTTCTAGAATGAGAAGGGGGTTTAGATCAGAGTGGTGCTGGAAAAGCGCAGCAGGTCAGGCAGTACCCGAGGGGCAGGAAAATCGACGTTTCGGGCAAAAGCCCTTCATCAGGAATAGAGGAATGAAGGACTTTTGCCCGAAACGTCGATTTTCCCGCTCCTCCGATGCTGCCTGACCTGCTGTGCTTTTCCAGCACAACTCTGATCCAAACTCTGGTTTCCAGCATCTGCAGTCCTCACTTTTGCCTTCTAGAATGAGACCTCAATCCAAGGTTATGACAGCCTTGTATCCCTTCACCTCCTGCTTCGATCAGGGATCTGGAGTACTCCATTGCATCTCCCAGGTGACTGATCCATGTTTACAAGGAATGCTAATGATTTCCACTTTGCTACTGATGAGGCCAATCGGAATGAGAAGACACTGGGGCTTGTTCCATTGGTTGGATTTCAACAAGATCAGCAAGTGACAGTTTGTGGTCATGTAGCTATTCAGACATCCCCAGACAGATCGGAATTATTCGTCAGTTAAGAGAATTTGCTGTATGAACATTCAGTTGATTTCCAGCCACTAGAAGATATTTGCGGATGTCCATGAAAGATATCCAGGAAGCCGCCATAATTAGTTAAGCACACAAATTGAAGAAATGCAAATGTACTTGGCGTAAGAGTTGTCTTGCCATAGTCATGTGACTTCTACATCTGTGTGCAGCCATTATACACATGACTTTAAACATGCTATCAGAATTGGTGCTGCTTGAAATGTGTGGATGTTTAGAGATGCAAAAAGGTCCAACATAAAATCTATGGATTCTCAGAGCTCTGAGTGAACCAACCCCGAAGAAAAAGGCAAGAAAGTGAAAAGAAAGCAGCAATGTGGAAGTTTGAATTGCAACGTTACTCAGAATAGCAGCGCACTTTGCACTCCCTGCTGCTTGGATGTGAAAGGAGCCAGGAGGCAGAATTGAAATTTCTTTACAATCTCAGTCGAAGAAAACAATAAAATATCTGCATTGCACTGAGATACATACCAGGCCGAACAAGAACAATGTATTTATGAGGAGAAATATTTTCTGAAGAATAAATAATGGAAAGACCCAGGCCAGAGGACAGGACATTGCAGAAGACCTTCATTTATTTATTTATTCATTTTGTGGGATGTAGGTGTCGCTGGCTGGGTCAGCATTTATCACCCACCCCTAGTTGCCCCTTGAGAAGGCAATGGTGAGCTGCCTTATTGAACCACCTGCTGTGGGCTGACCCACAATGCCATTAGGGAGTGAATTCCAGGTTTTTGACCCAAAATTATCACACTAAAGAAAGGAAAACATCTCTAAGGTGAAGTAAGTAGTGCTCTAACTGAAAGAAACTTAATTACTCTATATCCAGGGGCATGCTGTTCCATTACAGAAAGTCATTTGGTGAAAGACAGTGCTACAACCAAACTTTATTGTCTTACATTTATTTAAAGTGAAACATTAACCACTGTTGTAATTTGTTGTAATAAGTCAAAGGATATTTTATGGGCTGGAAGAAGGTTTGCAGTGGAGTTCCCCAGGGACTAGAATTGGGACCCTTATTTTTCTTAATGTATATTAATGATCTAGATCTTGGTGCACAGGGGATAATTTCCAAATTTGCAGATGATATCATATTTCTAATTTGTGAGGAGTACAGTGTGGAACTCCAAAAGGACATGGACAAGTTGGTGGAGTAGGAGGATAGGTGGCAGATGATGTTCAACGCAGGGAAGTGTGAGGTAATGCACTTTGGTCAGAAGAATATTGATGGACATTATAAACTAGAGGATGCAATTCTAAAGGGGGTGTGGGAGCAGAGGAACCAGGGTCTACTTATGCACAGGTCATCTTAAATAGTAGGACAGGTAATAAAGCATATGGTGTTCTTGGCTTTATTAATACAGACATAGGGTAAAAGAGCAGGGCGGTGATGCTGAACTTGTACTTGACACTTTGACCTCAGCTGGTGTACTTTATACTGTTGTGGGGTGCCACGTTATGGGAAAGATACCAATACACTGGAGGGAGTGCAGCAGGGATTTACTAGAATCTCATACCAGGTATGGGAGATTTCAGCTATGAGGCTTGATTGGAGAAGTTGAGAATGTTCTTCCCAGAGAGAAGGAGGCTGAGACAAGATCTGATTATGAGCAGACTGAACAAATTAGTTAGGGCGAAGCTGTTTCCGCTCGTAAAAGAAACAAGAGTAAGAGGGCATAAATTTAGAGACTTTTTCACACAGTGAGTTGATAGGTTATGGAATGCACAGCCTGGAAATGTGGTGGAAGCAGGTTCAATTGAGGTATTCAAAAGGGCATTGGATGGCTATCTGGAGAGAAATGGTATGTAGGGACATGAGGAGAGGGCAGGAGATTGGCACAGGCTCATCAAACTGGTGTAGTCTCCTCCTGTACTGTATTAAGTCTGTCTTACGGTTGGTATGAGGTATACCTTTAATTAACATGCTCATACTATCATCACTGTATAATAGCATGTGACCTCAATATATAAAGATCTCTTAATCCATTTTACTGAGATCACAAAGCATGACATGCCATTGAAGGCATACTTTTCTTTTGTTACCAATTAACTCAAAATAAGCCCAGACACTGAGGTACCAGTGAAAGAAATGTCTATATATAATAGCAAATTGTAATAAGTATGTAAGCGCGTGTATAGCAATGCCTGTTTTGTTCTTTGCTATTCTGATATCCACACTTCGTTTTACATGTTACTAGGGACAACATAAGCATTGCTCCATCAGGTACAATTGTACACAAATTATTAAAAGGGAATGATATACTTCACAACTCAGGTCAACGACTTGAACTCCTTCCACGCGATCAGTCCAGTGGAATGTAACCCTCAAGTTTACGTTAGAGATGATCCAACTGGGAAAGTTGGCCCCATGATTTGTCCCTCAGGAATCTCCAGTAATTGACCAGCAATGAAACATTATGGAGCCCTGCCTTTTAAATTAAATTAAAACAGAAAATGCTGGAGGAATTCAAGATGTCTGATAGCATCTGCAAACAGAGAAACAAAACACTTTGAATTTGAAACTTTGACTGTTTCTCTCTCCATAGATGTTGCCAGATCTGACAAGTTTATTCAGCATATGTTGTATGTTGCTTTTACACTGACTTATACCTTGCGGGGACATCATCCTAACATTTAATAATTGGTTTTGCTGTTGCGAGGTTGACATGCTCGGTTCTTAATCACAGTAACCACTTGCCCTTAGTATCTCAGACGAGAATACAGACACAAAATAAAACAATAAACTGCAGATGTTGGAGGTCTGACACAAACTAAAACAAAGGACTGGAGAAACTCAACAGTCTGGCAGCGTCTGCAGAGAGAAAAACAGAGATTGTCAGAACTCATTGGTCACTGGACTTGAAACAATAACTCCTTCTTCTCTTTCCACAGATGCTGCAATAATACAGTGACAGCTGTAAGTGTTTCTTAATCTGATAATAAACAATTTCTCTATTGACTGAATGGCCTTCTTCTACACTATAACAATTCTGTGATTCTATCATGACATGCCTTTCCCAGTGAATTCTAGTAAGAATCCAGAAGGCTTCATGGCTGGAACACTTTGGATGAAACTGCATTTTCTTGCACAGAGACTGCAGTAATTCACCGTAAGCTTTAATTGAAAAACCAGTTTGAAAATGATCATTAACTGACTATTTATACAACCATCTGTTTCAGGATTGCTAACTAGCTTAATATTGTAATTTTATTGGTATATGTGGTTAATGAATAGTGTGAAATAGTTCATTTGACCATATTGGTTATTATGTAAAAATGGTCAGAACGAAACAACACAAAAAATGATTAGTTTCACATTGAGTTACTGCTAGATGGGAACTTTAGTGTGCACTTTTGCAGACTTAACCTTCAAAATATTTTATTTGTCTGTAAACCATTCTGGACTTTAGGTTGTTTCATCTTGGTGCTTAATTACACCACAGCAAAAGTATAATCTGGGTTTGGTTTGGGTACATAACCTGTTCAATTGACCAATCAAGCTTTGCAATTGCGCTGTCTCTTCTGCATGCATTTTGTTTTTGTACTGACCGAACATAATTAGCTGGAATGTTCTTTAAATAGGATTGTTGATTCAAAGTTGTTCCAAACCTACACTGCTTTGTATCTAAATCAACGCAGTTCAAACAATTACTTTCAATCTTAAATGCTTATTTTATTGATTATCCACGTGAAATTCCAGAGAAGCGTTCCATAAGAATCAGCAACATGCTATGACGAATGCTTACTTTTCCTTCATAATACCAATAAACATTGTGAAATATGTTTTTAGCTGAACATAATCTATTACGTACAATTGATTGAATAAAGAGTAGGAAGCCATTCAATCCTTCCAGCCTGCTCCGCTATTTTATAAGATCACGGTTGATATGGTTGCAGTCTCTCTCTCTCTACTTTCTCTTGACTCCTTTGTCGACTGTTGGCTTTAAAAGGGTCATGTTGCCACAGCTTTCTGGGAAGAGAATTCTTGACCATCAGAAAATAATTCTGATCTCGGTCTTGAACCAGAAGCCCTTCATTTGTAGAACGTTTTGATTGGTTTTAGCTTCTCTTAGGTTACGTATTAAATATTAGCTTGGATAGTGAGGTCACATATTGGAAATGAATAGAAGAAACCCCTCCCCCTCTCCACCAATTGGTGCATACCTCTATTTATTCGGCCCCTTTAGAATACATGTCACCCAAGTGCCTGTTCTGGTGTTTGAAAGTGATGGCTCTATCATAATCATGCACATTATCATTATCCTGTCCTTGATCTAATGTATACTATTCATCAAGAATCCCAGCACTGAACATATGGGCCCTTGTAACTGGTGCCTTGAATACTCCCAGCAACGCGGTCTGAGGTTTTGTAAATGAATCAGAGGAAGGAGTACCTCTTTAAGAATTCATTCATGGGATAGAGGCATCCCCCCACTTGAAAAGCCAGCATTTGTTGCCCATCCCCAGTTGCCCTTGAAAAAGGGGTGGTAAGCTGCCTTGTTGAACCTCTGGAGTTCATGTGGTGTAGGTACACCCAGTGTCGTTTGGAATGGAGGTCCAGGAGTTTGACCAGGAGTAATAATGAAAGTACAGCAACACAATTCTAAATCAGGATGGTGTGTAGCTTGGAGGGGAACCTTACAGGAGGTGAATTCCCTTGTATCTACTGTTCTTGCCCTTTTCGAAGGCAATGGCCACAGGTTTGGAAGGTGAGGTTGAATGAACCCTTGGTGATTTGCTACAGTGCATCTTGCAGATGATATACACTGCTCCCACAATGGAGCACAGGTAGAGGGACTGAATCTTTGAGGTGGTGGATGGAGCGTTAATCAAATATACGACTTTGTCTAGACAACTGAGTTCTTCAAGTGGTGTTAGAGGTGCAATCCTACAGACAAATGGTGAATATTCCACTGCACTCCTAACATGTGACTTGTAGATGGTGGGTTGGCTTTGGGGAACCAGGTAGTGAGATACCTGCTACTGAATTCCTAGCCTCTGAACTGCTTTTGGCTCTGCAACATTTATATATGGCTCGTCTAGTTCAACATCTGGTCAATGGAAACCCACAGATTATTGAAAGTGAGGGATTCAGCAATGGTGTGGTAATGCCATTGTATGTCAAAGGGAGATGCAAAATTCCCTCTTGCTGGAGATCATCATTGCCTGGTACTTGTGCAGCACGAATGTTACTTGCCACTTATCAGTCCAAGCCTGGATAGTGTCCAGGTCTTGCTGTATATGGACATGGGCTGCTTCAGTATCTGAGGAGCATAAATGGTGCTGGACATTGTGCAATCATCAGTGAACATCCCCACTTCTGACCTTATGATGGAGGGAAGGTCTTTGATGAAGAACTCCGTAGTTGTATCCTGGACTGAGATAAAAACAATGACTGCAGATGCTGGAAACCAGATTCTGGATCAGTGGTGCTGGAAGAGCACAGCAATTCAGGCAGCATCCGAGGACAGGCAAAATCGACGTTTCGGGCAAAAGCCCTTCATCAGGAATAAAGGCAGAGAGCTTGAAGCATGGAGAGATAAGCTAGAGGAGGGGGGGGGTGGGGAGAGAGTAGCATAGAGTACAATAGGTCAGTGGGGAAGGAGATATACACGCCGTGACATCGAACAATTCTTCCGTCGCCTCCGCCTCCAAGCTTACTTTCACAATCAGGACTCCCGCCCACCT
>NC_057720.1:82425734-82491673 GCF_004010195.1 Chiloscyllium plagiosum | reverse complement strand
GTGGAATGTGTTGGTGAAGTTGATGAATTGCTCAACCTCCTCGCGGGAGCACGAGGTGGCGCCAATGCAGTCATCAATGTAGCGGAGGAAGAGGTGGGGAGTGGTGCCGGTGTAATTGGACTGAGATGTCAGGCAAGTGTGACTGGACACAAATACTTCACTGGAGGCTTGCTAATGCTATTGCCTAGCATGGTGATGAAACATCTGAGAACAAACCCACCAGCTCAGCGAACAAACAGACAACCTGAAGAAGGGGTTAGTTTATAAGAATAGGTTGAGCAGGTTGGGTCAATGTCCACTGCTGTTTGATAGAATGAGAATTGATCTTACTGAAGCACTTAAAGATCCTGAGGAGACTTGACTGGAGGCTGAGAGGATGTTCCCACTTGTAAGGGGGTCTAGGGTGAGGACACACAGATGGATATGCTTTCTCTAAGAGGGCTTTTGGCATTCTCTTTCCCACTTGCAGTGGACGCTGAGTTATTGAATATATTCAGGGTTGTGTTGGACAAAGTTTTGCTTGATAAAGGAGACAAGGTCAGACAGGAAAGTGGAGTTTAGACCACGGTCATATCAGCCATGGTCTTATTAAATGGCAAAGTAGGCTAGAGAGACTGAATGAGGCCCTCCTCTTGTGTTCTTGCTTCGAGTAAAAACTCAGACCAGAAAAACATTTTACAATGCAAGTTGATCCAACTTGAAGTTCCCTCAAATGAAGGCTTGCAAAATGAGGAACACGTTCTTTCAGAAGTCAAGCTGAAATCCGTCACAGCACCTAAGGAAGGAACAAATAAAATTAGAGAATACATTAACACGGATAAACTATATTACCACAGTCCATTTGAAAAGAACATAATGGGAACTTTGTTGAAACATCCCCTCCCACAAATGATAATTTGTGGTGGAACAGCCATACAACGCCTGGGTCATGCCGATAAGAAGATTAACCAGGGAAATTAAAGCAATATCAGTTCACAATCAATGTTGTTAGACTTAAAGGCATAAAGATTGACTGTGAATCCCACGTACTGAATTGAATGTCAGAATTTCTTATACCGCAGGCATAGCCCATTTTTGTGATTTTTTTTCTCTTAATGTCAATGGGAAGATACAATGTACCACGAATAGTGTAACAGCAATTTTTCAGGAAGGTGCCCATTCTGAAGGAGGCCTTGCTGTAGGTGTAGATTATATGGAAAATTGATTTGGTCAGATCAAGAATCAGTATTCACCACCAGTGAAACAATGTGGCCAGACTTTCAGCAAATTAATAATAGAAGGAACCAAAGTAGGCAACTGAACTCCTTCAGCCTGTCCCGTGATTCAATGACATCACATCCAACCTGTGACCTCTATTGTAATAACGTTACATTATAATAATATTGTAACTGATGAAGTAATTATTTGACATATCCACTATTTCCTTATTTTCCTTGTCAGTACTACCATCAATTTTCATTTTGCTCTTGATTGCCATATTTTTCTATTAGAGTTATTAAACATTTAACATTCTTTGCAAATTTATTTTTTGCACTCCCTTTTTGTAACTCTTACAATCTGTTTGTCACCATTCTTTTATATCTTTCCCATTTGTGATTCTCTGTCTATCTCAAGTTGGGGAAGAAAACAACAACATAGCAGTAATTGGGCATAGCATAGTTAAGGGAATAGATACTACTCACTTCAGCCAGGAGAGAGAGTCCCAAAGGTGGTGTTGCCTACTTGGTGCCAAGGTAGAGGACCTCTCTCCTGGGCTGAGAAGAAACTTGGAGAGGGAAGGAAAGGATCCAGTTCTCATGGTCCACATAAGCAGCAACGACATACAGAGGACAAGCAAAGAGGTTCTAGAACATAGAACATAGAACATAGAAAAATACAGCGCAGTACAGGCCCTTTGGCCCTCGATGTTGCGCCGATCCAAGCCCACCTAACCTACACTAGCCCACTATCCTCCATATGCCTATCCAATGCCCGTTTAAATGCCCATAGGTTCTGCTGAGAAATTAACAGCTGCTAAGGTTTAAATTAAAAAGCAGCACGAGAAAGGTAATAATCTCTTGATTCCTACCTGAAATATGTGGAAATTGGGGAAATAAAGTTGAAGAGGTAAATGGGAGGGGGCTGAAAAGTTGGTCTGTGAGAAATGAATTCCAATTCATGGTGCATTGGCACCAGAACTAGGAAATAAGAGAGTTGTTCCATTTTGATGGACTTCATTTGAATCATGCTGGGATCCATGTCCAGGCATCATTATGGTTACAGGTCGGGCATAGACTAATTAGTTGTGGCAGGGCAGATTCTTGACATTGACAAAAATTTTCTTGATTGTCCTCAAATTTGTTCTTAAATGGCAACTTCAGAATCTTGACCATGAGTGCTGACTATCTTACAGAGTCATACAACAGAAAAGAGGACCTTCGGACCATCAGATCTGTGCCAACCTATTAACACTAATCCCACTTGGCACATAAATTTGAATGTTACGACATTTCAATTGCTCATCTGCAGGTGTTTTAAAGGTTGAGGTTTCCCACCTCTCTGCCAAGGCAGTGAGTTATCATGCATTTATATCTCATTAAAGCCTCAAATCATCAAATTTACATCACACTTTCAATTCTCCACCTCCAGCGCAATAACAAGTAGAACAAATTGCCAATGTGTAAAGTACATTGGATAACAGATGGTTACATTTTAACACATTCTCTGTGCAATGTGTTAAGCCCCTGTGTTGTCCACACTAAAGTGCAATTCCTTGGCAGTAGTCCTTAATTTCATGACTCAAAAAGCCATGACATCGGAGATTATTTGCAGTTCAGGAGTAAGTTGCTTGTGAGAGATGAACAATGTTTGGTGATTGCAACTTGTTTCAGCCTTGGATGTCTAAATAGGCTGCTCAACTCTCTGATAGGTGTGACTTAACCAGGTCTAAAAACAAATATTACACTACAGCTGGGTTCTGTTGGAGGTCAGCAGGAGGAAGAATGACCCTCTCAACAGCATCTCCAGATCCCTATCCTAGAAGCAGGGAGCTAGCTTGCCTTTTCCCTGTGATACTTTGAAACTTCAGAGTTTAGCATCGCAACTTGAGAGGCAGTTTCTGGCTTGCAGCATCTGAACTGGTGTGCAACTGGGCTTTGCACCAGAGATGTGCAAGTTGAAACATCCCCGGAGCGCCGAGCATTTCTGCCTCTCTGGACACACAATTCCCTGAGAAAGGCATCCAGCAGTTTGGTTGCATAATTAACAAAGGGAGAAGCAGGAAAACTGCATGAGAGTTAGCCACAACGGTTTGAATCCATCAACCTGCCATCACAAATGGGAAATTTCAGCCCTACATTAAACTTGATTATACCTTGCATGATATTAGGTAACTATTTAGGCACAGTAGGGCTGTTCACTAAATCTGACTTAATTATTACTACAACAGCCCTCTTATTTGTTTTGGGAGTTAACGGTTTGGGTTCAGTGACCTTGAAGTTCTGAAGAAGGGTCACTTTCTCTCCACAGACGTTGCACGATTTGCTGCATTTTTCAGGCAATTTCTGTTTCTATTTTCCAGCATCTGCAGTTCTTGGCTTTTTTTTAAGAGACTATTTCAATTTTTTTTAAGAGGCATTTGTTTTTGACTGGCACAGACCTGATGAGCTGAAGGGCCTTGTTCTGTGCTGTAGACTTTTACGACTCTACAAAGTGTCCTTTGCTAATATGCCAGCAGTAATTTCTAAGTTGTATAGTTTCCACAACATATCAATAGTTTTGTTGACTCTCATGGGAGGAGGAATAGTTTATATCTGCATCTGAATTTGGTGTCCTTTGAACATTTTAACAAATACATGTACAGTAGATGAAAATAAAGCAAGTTTCCATATGTCCAGATGTCATGGTCTGTGATTTATGAATTTGACTAACATATGGAGTTGACTTCCCTTCTCTTGCTTGAAGGGAAAAGTGTTAGGATTGAACAGTCATTTTAAATACGGAAAGCAATGAACCAGGTCTAGACCACTGAAAGTTGCAGGGCAAATCAACTTTATTGTCTTGGTGGAACTCAAAGCCACAAAGTATAAAAATTAGGGCTACGGCTCTTTTCCTCTTTATAGCTGGAAATTCTATCATAATCCACCTCTTACAGTGCAGTTCTTTCATTGTACACTCTTGAAATCCCTACTCATGTTGCATTTGAGATTAGGTTAGATTCCCTACAGTGTGGAAACAGGCCCTTTGGCCCAACCAGTTCACACTGACCCTCCAAAGAGTAACCCACCCAGACCCATTTTCCTCTGACTAATGCAACTAACACTACGGGCCATTTAGCATGGCCAATTCACCTGATTGTGGGAGAAAGCCGGAGCAAACCTACACAGACAGGTGCCCGAGGCTGGAATTGAACCTGGGTCCTTGGCGCTGTAAGGCAGCAATGCTAACCACTGTGCTACCGTGCCACCCATTTCATGACAAGTATTCAACATGCAGGAAATGAAAAATGACCTACCTTCAAATAACTGTCACATTGATGCAGAAGCTGTTTCTCATTTTTGTACACGTTCACCTTAACACCCATCATCTTCAGTTCTTTTCCTGTCTCACAGGTCAATGTTTTTGATGGATTGAATATGATAACATTAATTTTATCTGAGTGATCTGCTACAGTGATATAAAGTGGAAATGCATCTTTTTTTTTGGGTGCATTTGAAACCTACAACAAACAAGATACACAAATACAGGTTTATTCAATATAACTTGCATCTTCTTTAAGAACCGCGTTAACTTGACCCCAAATAAACACAAACAGAAATTGCTGGAGAAACTCAGCAGATCTTGCAGCATCTCTGGAGCGTAAACACAGTTAATGTTTTGAGTCCAGTGCCCCTTCAACAGAATCGATAGCATCTAGGAAAAAGTGGCATTCATGCTGATTCTTGAAGGGATGGAGAAGGACCTCAGACAGAGAGAAGAAGGTTGGCAAAGGAATTGTTGATAGTGAGCGTGGGAAGGAGAGACTTGAAGCTAGATGGGTGACAATGGGGACAATAAGTAGGTGAAAATAGGTTGACTGTGCTGAAATCAGCCCATTTCACAACAGCACCTGCATTGTGAGGGGTAGGTAACAATAATGGAAGCAAGTGGTCATATGCTGTAAAATTGTTAAAACTCAATGTTGAGTTGTAAAGGCTGTAAGATCTCCAAGCAGAAGATAAGGTATTGTTCATCCAGTTTGCGTTAAGCCTCATTACATCACTATACTAGGAACATGGCAGTGTGTTGAACTGGCAGGCAACTGAAAGTGAAGTCATTTTTATGGACAGGATATAGGTCTTCGTAAAAGTGTTCACCTTGTCGGTGTTTTGTCTCCCCAATGTGGAGTAGACCGCATTCTGAGCAACAAAGAGAGTGGACTAACTTGATTGAAGTGCATTTGCTGCTTCACCTGGTAGGTGTGTTTGGGGCCTTAGATAGTGAGAAAGGGGGTGGTAAGCAGGCAAGCGTTGCACCTTCTATGATTAGGAGAAATTGAGGACTGCAGATGCTGGAGATCAGAGGTGAAAAGTGTGGCGCTGGAAAAGCACAGCACGTTATGCCCGAAATGTTGGTTCCCCTGCTCCTCGGATGCTGCCTGACCTGCTGTGCTTCGCCAGCGCCACACTTTATCGATTTCCTTCTATGACTGCATGGAGAGGTGCTACAGGAATATGGGAATCTTGACTTTGTCTCATTCAGTAATTAATCAATTTTTACAAGGGATATAAACCTTAAGAAAGCAAGAAAGTTGCATTTATGTTGTGCTTTCACATTCCCAGATCATCTTAAAGAACTTAATTAGAATGAGCTGACTTTTTTGTTGTTTTGTTGCTCCTTTCCAAGGATCTATTGTAACTATTCACACCTCCGGCAGACCTGTCTTTCCTGGTTTCATTACTGCCCCCTGCATTCCACCACCAGCACCATCATTTCTTGCCGCATTTAAGCACACACCCTGACCTTTATTTCTTCTCTGACAATCTCCCCGGCTTAAGAGCTGTTAAACATCAATGCCACAGCAAAAAGGGGGAAGTAGTAGAGAGATTGGATAGGATTAAAAAAAATACTTTAAACACATCAATAAAAAACATCACCTTCTATGATTCCACCATGTCTTGATGGAATTCATTCAAAGTTGCTGAATGAGTATGAGGGTAGAAATTACGGAGGCTCCCAATCAAATCATGTTTGGAAATTGGGATAGTGCCAGAAGGCGGGAGGATTGTAAATGGCATACTTCTGTTCAGGAAAAAAGGCAGTGGAATAATTCCAGCAATGTAGACGAGTCAGCCTAACATTATCGGTGGAAACATTTTTAGAGACAATAACCTGGGGTTAAACTAAGCACCCTACTTGAAAATATATGGGTGAATTATTGAAAACCAGCACAGATTTTTCAAAGCAAGTTCCATTTGGCTAACCTGATTAAGTAACAGAAAAGATTGGTGTTGTATATGGAGACATCTCAAAAGGCATTTGATGAAGTGCCAATCAGTAGACTTGTCAGTAATTGTGAAGACCATGGAATTAGAGGAGTAGCAGATTAGAGGAGCTGTGTAGATACAGAATTAGCAGTGAGGCAGAAGGCAGATTACGAGCAAAAAATGGTGTTTCAG
This sequence comes from Chiloscyllium plagiosum, assembly GCF_004010195.1. Taxonomy (NCBI): domain Eukaryota; kingdom Metazoa; phylum Chordata; class Chondrichthyes; order Orectolobiformes; family Hemiscylliidae; genus Chiloscyllium; species Chiloscyllium plagiosum. The sequence continues at coordinate 82,485,038 of NC_057720.1, read as the reverse complement.
GCTGAAAGTATGTTCTCTGCTGCCCCACTCCTATTTTTGATATGTACTCGTGATATCCACCTTAGTACACATAGTTTCAAAGTTTGCAAGTAAAGTAAACTCGGGAAAGTAGCAAAGAGTGAGAATGATGACAACAGACCTCAAAACAACACAAGGACTGAGGAAAAGGGCAGATATGTGATGGATGACAAATTGTGGAACTTTAAAGCTTGCAGGGATGTGTTTCAAATAAAGTGGTAAGAGAACTTGAGAAGTTTGTCAAAAGGATTCTTGGCTTTATAGATGGAAGCAGAGCCCAAAAGGCACATGTTATGCTAAATCTGTAAAAGATTGGTTAAGGCTCAGTTGAAATTTTATGCCCAGTTTTGAAAACCCCCTGAAAAAAGATATCTTATAGACAGAGTCATAGGGATATACAGCATGGAAACTGACCCCTACGTCCAACTCATCCATGTCAACCAGATGTTCTAAATTAATCTAGTCCCATTTGCCAGCACTTGGCCCACATCCCTCTAAACCCTTCCTATTCATATACCCATCTAGATGCCTTTTAAATGTTGTAATTGTGCCAGCCTCCACCACTTCCTCCAGCAGTTCATTCCATACATGCACCACCCTCTGTGTGAAAAGGTTGCTCCTTAGGCCCCTTTTTCATCTTTCCCCTCTCACCCTAAACCTATGCCCTCTAGTTCTGGAATCCTCCACCCCAGTGAAAGACCTTGTCTATTTACCCTATCCATGCCCCACATGATTTTATAAACCTCGATAAGGTCACCCATCAGCCTACAACGAAAATAACCCCAGTCTATTCAGCCTCTCCCTATAGCTCAAACCCTCTAACCCTGGCAACATCGTTGTAAATCTTTTCTGAATCCTTTCAAGTTTCACAACATCCTTCACAACATCTGGTCTTCCAAAGAAGACCAGAATTGCACACAATATTTCAAAACTGGCCTAACAAATGACTCATCCAGCCGCAACACTACCTCCCGATACTCAATGCTCTGGCCAATAAAGGAAAGCATACCAAACGCCTTCTTCACTATCCTATCTACTTGCGACTCCACTTTCAAGCAAGAATGAAACTGCACTCCAAGGTCTCTTTGTTCAGCAACCCAGGACCTTACCATTAAGTATATAAGTCCTGCTCTGATTTGCATTTCCAAAATGCAGCACCTCGCATTTATCTAAATTAAACTTACCATCTGCCACTCTTGGCTCATTGGCCCATCTGATCAAGATCCCATTGTACTCCAAGGTAAACTTCTTCGCTGTCCACTACACCTCCAGCTTGGGTGTCATCTGCAAATTTACTAACTATACCTCCGATATTCACATCCAAATCATTTACATAAATGACAAAATGTAGTGGACCCAGCACCTTGTGACACCACTAGTCACAGACCTCCAGTCTGAAAAGCAACCTTCCACCACCACCCTCTGTCTTCTATCTTTGAGCCAGTTCTGAATCCAAATGACTAGTTCTCCCTGTATTCCATGAGATCTAACCCTGCTAACCAGTCTCCCAAGAGGAACCTTGTTGAACGCTTTACTGAAGTCCATATAGATCACATCTACTGTTCTGCCCTCATCAATCTTCTTTGTTACTTCTTCAAAAAGCTCAATCAAGTTTGTGAGACATGATATCCCACACACAAAGCCATGTTGGCTATCCCAATCAGTCTTTGCCTTTTCAAATACATGTACATCCTGTCCCTCAGGATTCCCTCCAACAATTCACCCACCACTGATGTCAGGCTCACCAGTGTATAGTTCCCTGCGTTTTCCTTATCACCCTTCTTAAATAGTGGTACCACGTTAGCCAACCTCCAGTCTTCCGGCACCTCACCTTTGTCTATCAATGATACAAATATCTCAGCAAGGGGAACCAGCAATCACTTCCCAAGCTTTTGGGGTATACCTGATCAGGTCCTGGGGATTTATCAACCTTTATACATTTTATGACATCCAGCACCTCCTCCTCTGTAATATAGACATTTTTCAACATGTCACCATCTATTTCCCTACATTCTATATCTTCCATTTTCTTCTTCATAGTAAACACTGATGCAAAATACTTGTTTTGTATCTCCCCCATCTCCTGTGGTTCCACACATAGGCTGCCTTGCTAGCTTTGAGGGACCATGTTCGCCCCCTAGTTACCCTTTTGTTCTTAATATACTTATAAAATCCCTTTGGATTCTCCTTAACCCTATTTGCCAAAGCTATCTCATGTCCCCATTTTGTTCTGCTGACTTCCCTCTTAAATATACTCCTACTACCTTTATACTGTTCTCAGGATTCACTCGATCCTTGCTGTCTACACCTGACATATGCTTCCTTATTTTTCTTAACCAAACCCTCAATTTCTTTAGTCATCCAGCATTCCCTACATCTACCAGCCTTGCCTTTCACCCTGACAGGAACATATTGTCTCTGGACTCTCGTTATCTCATGTTTGAAGGCTTCCCATTTTCCAGCCATCCCTTTACATGTGAACATCTGCACCCAATCAATTTTAGAAAGTTCTTGCCTAATACTGTCAAAATTGGCCTTCCCCCAATTTAGAAGTTTTAGATCTGCTCTATCCTTTCCCACCACTATTTTAAAACTAATAGAATTATGGTTGCTGGCTCCAAAGTGCTTCCCCACTGAAACATCAGTCATTTGCCCTGCCTTTGTTCCCAAGATTTAAGTCAAGTACCTTCTCTAACAGGTTCATTCACATACTGAATCAGAAAAGAATTTTGTACACACTTAACAAATTCCTCTCCATCTAAACCTTAACACTATGGCAGTCCCAGTATATGTTTAGGAAGTTAAAATCCCCTAACATAACTATTCTATTATTCTTACAGATAACTGAAATCTTCTTATAAATTGGATTCTCGATTTCCCGTTGAGTACTGGGGACGGGGGAGTCTATAATGCAATACAATCCACTAAGGCGATAATCCCTTTCTTATTTCTCTGTTCCACCCAAATAACTTCTCTCGACATTTTCTCAGAAAGGACAGCCATAATGTTATCCCTTATCAAAAGGTGCATTAGTCAGGGGAAATGTAAAGTAATAGGGTAGGGGAATGGATCTGAGTGGGTTACTCTTCAGAGGGTCGGTGTGGACTTGTTGAGCCAAATGGCCTGTTTCCACACTGTAGGGATTCTATAATTTTATGAAAATTGCCACTCCCCCTCCTCTCTTGCCCTCCTTTCTGTCCTTCCCACAGCATTTGTATTCTGGAAATTCAGCTGCCAGTCCTGCCCATCCCTGAGCCTCGTCTCTGAAATTGCTATAATATCCCAGTCCCATGTTCCTAACCATGCCCTGAGTTCATCTGCCATCCCTGTTAGGCCTCTTGCATTGAAATAAATGCAGTTTAACTTATCAATCCTACCTTGTTCACTGCTTCGATCCTGTCTGTCCTGACTATTTGACTTGCTCATTTTCCGAACGGTACCAGTCTCTTTCTTCACCATCTCTCTGGGTACCAACCTCCAGCTTTACTAGTTTAAATCCTCCCGAGCAGTTCCAGCAAATATCCTTGCGAGCATATTAGTCCCCTTCCAATTCAGGTGCAATCAGTCCTTCTTACACAGGTCACTTTGACCTCAGAAGTCATTCCAATGATCCAAAAATGGGAACCCTAGCCAGGATGCAAGAGAATGCTATCCAGATATTTGGAGAGATCAGAGAATCAGGGTCTTATTGCCTTAAAACAGATTTAGCAAGGGAGAGCAAAGGCTTAATACAGGTGCACAAAATAATTAAGGCTTTTAATAGAGTACAGGAAGAAAGTGTTTCCAGTGGTAATAATTAACTAACCAGAGGATGCAGAGTTATGGCAATTACCAAACAACTCAATAGATTGGCTTAAGGAGGAAAGGCTGGGCAGTCTATATCTTCTGGAGTTTAGAAGAATCCAAGGTAACTTGGATCAGGTTGGTAGTGGATTGATTAGATAGATAGATAGATTCCCTTCAGTGTGGAAACAGGCCCTTCGGCCCAACTAGTCCACACTGACCCTCCAAAGAGTAACCCACCCAAACCCATTTCTCTTTGACTAAATCACCTAACACGATGGGCAATTTAGCATGACCAATTCACCTGACCTGCACATCTTTGGACTGTGGGAGGAAACCAGAGCACCTGGAGGAAACCCATGCAGACACGGGGAAAATGTGCAAACTCCACACAGAAACTGGTGAAGTCCACATTGATGTCCTGGGGTTGAAGGGTTCCGAGACAGAGGATGAAGCTTTCTTTCTCCAAGCATCGGGTGGTGAGGGAGTAGCGATGGAGGAGGCCCAGGACCTGCATGCCCTTGACAGACTGGCAGGGGGAGTTGACATGTTCGGCCACAGGGCGGTGGGGTTGATTGGTGCGGGTGTCCCAGAGATGTTCTTGGAAGCGCTTTGCGATAAGGCGTCCGGTCTCCCCAGTATGGAGGAGACTGCATTGGGAGCAACAGATACAATAAATGACATTGGTGGAAACTTTGACGGATGTGGAAGGCTCCTCTGGGGCTTTGGACGGAGGTAATGGGGTAGGTGTGGGCGCAGGTTTTGCAATTCCTGCTGTGGCAGGGGAAGGTGCCAGGAGGGGAGGGTGGGTTGTTGGGGGAGCGTGAATTTGAATAGGTAGTCGCGGAGGGAATTGTCTTTGCGGAAAGTGGAGCAGAAGGGTAGGGAAATATATCCCTGGTGGTGGGGTCCGTTTGGAGGTGGCGGAAATGTCAGTGGATGATATGATTTATGCGGAGATTGGTGGAGTGGAAGGTGAGGACAGGGGAGTTCTGTCCTTGTTGCGGTTGGAGGGGTGGGGTTTGAGGGGGGCGGTGCAGGACGTGGATGAGATGCATTGGAGGGCATCTTCAATCACATGGGAGGGGAAATTGTAGTCTTTAAAGAAGGAGGCCATCTGGTGTGTTCTGTGGTGGAACTGGTCCTCCTGGGAACAGATGCAATGCAGGCAGAGGAATTGGGATAGCATTTTTGCAGGACGTAGGGTGGGAGGAGGTGTAACCGACTTCTAACTAGGAGAGGAGCCTACTAGGAAAGACAGCCGAACAGCAATGGCAGGAGTTTCTGGGAGTAATTCAGGAGACACAACAGAGATTCATCCTGAAGAAAAGGAAGCAAGGTACAGGGAGGATGAGGCAACCCTGGCTGACTGGGGAGGTCTGGGACAGCATAAAAGCAAAAGAGAATGCATTTAATGTGGAAAAGGGCAGTGGGATACCAGAGGATTGGGAAGCTTACAAAGACCAACAGAGGGCAACAAAAAAAAACGAAATAAGGAAGGAGAAGACAAAATATGAGGATAAGCTCACCAGCGATATAAAGGAAGACTGTAAGAGTTTCTTTAGATATATAAAGGGCAAAAGAGAGGCAAAAGTGGAGATTGGGCCGCTGGAAAGATAACAGTGGGAAACAAAGAAATGGCTGAGGAACTGAATAATTACTTTGCATCAGTTTTCATGGTTGTACACATGAGTAACATCCCAAACATTCAAGAGAGTGAGGGGCAGAGCTGAGTATGGTTTCATAGTAATAAAAGTAGGAGTAGCCATTTGGCCCACTGAGTCTGCTATGCCATTCATTAAGATCATGGCTGATCTATCCATCATCTCAGCTCCTCCCACCTGCATTATCCTCATAACCCTAATTCCGCTACCATGCAAAAACCCATCCAACTGTGTCTTGAATACATTTAATGAAGCTTCCTCTACAGCTTCCTTGGGCAGAGAATTCCATAGATTCACTACTCTCTGGGAAAAGCAGTTCGTCCTCATCTCTGTACTAAATCTATTCCCCCCCCACTCTGGGTCTATATTCAATGGAGTTTGGAAGAATGAGGGGAGATGTAATTGAAACATACTGAATGCCTGGACAGAGTGGATGCTGGGAAGATGTTTCCATTGGTAGGCGAGACTAGGATCCATGGGCACAGCCTTAGGGTAAAGGGAAGACCTTTTAGATTGGAGAGAGGGAGAAACTTCTTCAACCAAACAGTAGCGAATCTATGGAATTTATTGTCACAGAAGGCTGTGGACGCCAGGTCATTGAGTATGTTTAACAGCGAGATAGATAGGTTCTTGATTATCAAGAGGATCAAAGGTTACAGGGAGAAAGTGGGAGAATGGGGTTGAGAAACTATCAGCCATGATCGAATGGTGGAGCAGACTCGACGGGCTGAACGGTCTGCTCCTACGTCTTATGGTCTTAATTGAAACATACAAGATCCTAATGGGAATTTTATAGGGTGGACTTTGAAGGGATATTTTTCCTCTTGAGGTAGAATCTACAACTAGGAGTCGCCGTTTAAAAATAAGGGGGCACCCATTTAAAACATAGATGAGGAAATTTTTTATCCTCTCGGAGGGTTCAGAGTCTTTGGATTCCTTTCCTGAAAAGGCACTGAATGCAGAATCTTTAAACAGTTTGGCGGCAGAGGTTTTTAGAATCTTGATTGCCAACAAGGTAAAAGATTACTAGGGATATGGAGGAATGTAGAGTTGAGGTTAAAATCAGATCAGCCATGACCTTACTGAATGGTGGAGCACATTCAAAGGTTTGAGTGACCTACTCTTGTTCCATGTTTATAACCAGATATGACATGAGGAAAACAATCTCACAACAGGCTGTTGTGATCCAGAACACATTACCTGAAAAGGTTGTTGGAGACAAATTCAACAGAAACTTTAATAAAGGAATTGGATAAATACTTAAAAAGAGGAAACGCTATGGCATTTTGGTTTTAAAAAAGTAAGGGGGTGAAATTAATTGGGTGACTCTTTCAAAAACTGGAACAAGCATAATAAATTGAATGGTAGCCATGAAGCAGAGGAGCTGGTGTTGGACTGGGTGGACAAAGTTAAAAATCACACATCAGGTTATGGTCCCACAGGTTTATTTGCATGACACTGTAATCTTTTACCATAAATTCTGTCTTATGGTCCTGCTTCACAACCACCTGATGAAGGAGCAGCGCTCCGAATAAACCTGTTGGGCTGTAACCTGGTGTTGTGTGATTTTTAAAATTGAATGGTGTCATTCAGTGAGAGCTGTCTCTGTTAAAGTTCAGAATACGCACTCAGTTTCTCTCTCCACCGATCCTCAGTGTTTCAAGAATTTTCTGTTTGGCTTTCAGGTTTCCAGCATCCTTAGAATTTTCCTCATGTTCCTTCTTCTCTTCCTTATAAATTGTTAGATGTGTTTAAATAATATTTAATTCAGCAATAATAAATGCCTTGAGTGTGATGGCACTCACATCCCCAAATTCAGCCTGGATACCTCCTGAAATTTGCAAACTCGAGCTGAAACAAATGCCAAATCAAACCTGGGATCATTGTGACCAAGACGGGACTCTTTCACACACTACTCAGTAAATTAATGACATGCACAATGTTCCCAAACTACTCGTCATTTGGAAAAGCACTCCTTGCTGAAACATACCTTTATGATCTTGAAACATCCGCTTACAAATGTTCCTTCAGGTTTTTGTTTGATTTCTCTCACACTCAGGACTGGTACATCTTCTAATGGCTTGATCATACCTTTCGCCAGCTTGGTGATTTGCGAGACTTTTGTTACGGTCATCACCCCATCTGAAAACCTAAAATCAGTGATGTGAACATTGTTGCCTTTACAAAATTCCGTCTGTTCTCTGTTATACACCTTTACTTGGATGGTGTCGGTTTCATCCGCTATTGTTGCATGGAAAACCTTCATTTTCTTTTTTTTGGCATTTATGTAATTGTGGGTCAACTTCTCAATAATCTTCCCTTTGGCAATCAGATTTTTCTGAACATCCTTTTCATTTAACTGCAGTGCTTTCAGTTCCTTTAAAGTTATGATCTGAGCTCCAGGTTTCTGTGTAAAATGTAATTCATTGACTGGGGTATTTATACAAAACAAAACATCAGCACACCTTTCAAACACATTTCTTTAAAAGTGTTAATATAATATCCCTTAAACATAATGTCCTATTAAAATGCTAATATATATAAAGCAAACTCTATTGGCTTAGTGCCTAAAAACACAACTGGATGTAACATTAAGCTATCGAGAGCAAAGATTGTGCTTATATTAAGTTTGCCGAACTCAGGCAAAGTTTCTGCAATTGACTTTCTGGGATGGGCAGATAAAATCATCATGATTCTTGCTCCTCATCAAGTGAAGTCAAGAACTGACTACTAGCTCAGCACTGTCTAACAGTGTATTGACGCTCATTATTTCAGTCAATGGAATGTTAACAATTTGGGTGAGACACTGGAGACCTTGGATGGTGTAGTTAATACAGAAGTGAACAGACAAAATATTGGAAGACACTAATAAATTTGCATAATAAGCATAAGTCGGTAAATAAAATTCAAGGTAAATAAATGGAATTATGGTCTTTAAGAAGTGTTAAAGAGACCCCACACACTTTAAATGAAGAACCTAAATGAGAGAGAGGAACACAAGGGTCGGATAACTAATATTAGTGTACAGCTTAATATGGCTGTTACAAGCAACAGAGGACTGGGGTTCCTTTTGAGAGAAATATAACTTTCCTGATTGACAATTCTGTTAAATTTGTGTAGAATTCTTGTAAGATTACACAGACTACTGTAGACTATAGCTCTCCAAACCCGTAGATGAAAAAAACCTGGAAATATTATGGACTGTGAGGAGGGAAAAGATGGACCTCACTGATAACCACAGGCAATGGTTGCAGACAAAGGCAATTAATGAATGCGGAGAAAAAGATAATTATATATTTTGATAATGAGAACAAGAATGTTGTGAAACTTGAAAGGGTTCAGAAAAGATTGACAAGCATGAGCTATAGGGAGAGGCTGAATAGGCCGGGACTGTTTTACCTGGAGCCTCAGAGGCTGAGGGGTGACCTTATAGAGGTTTATAAAGTCATGTGGGGCATGGATAGGGTAAACAGACAAGGTCTTTTCCCTGGGGTGGCAGAGTCCAGAACTAGAGGATATGGGTTTAGGTGAGAGGGGAAAGATTTAAAAGGGACCTAAGGAGCAACTTTTTCCACACAGAGGGTGGTACATGTATGGAATGAACTGTCAGAGGAAGTGGTGGAGGCTGGTACAATTACAACATTTAAAAGACATTTGGATGGGTATACGAATGGGAAAAGAGGGATATGAGCCAAGTGCTGGCAAATGGGACTAGAATATCTGGTTGGCATGGACAAGTTGGACCAAAGGGTCTGTTCCCATGCTGTATATCTTTCTGACTCTAAGTGGCAATAACATGTGAAGGATTCAGTTCTAAAAAGGAATGCTGGAGCAGAGGAACCCTAGTGATTAAGGGCAAGTTGAAAGATTGAAAAGCATATAGGATCCTGAGTGTTACAAATAGAGACATTGAGTACAAAAGCAATGTGTGGATAGCGAACCTTTATAAAACTGGTTCAGCCTAAACTGGAGCATTGTGTCCATTTCTGGGCTCCACACTTAAAGTACAAGAGGCATGAGACATTGTAGAAAGCATTCATGAGAATGATTCCACTGCGGGGGAGTTGTGGGGTTCTTCAATTATGTGGCTAGATAGGAGCAGCTGAGACTGTTTTCTTTAGAGAAGGGTGAGAGGAAATTTGATAGAATGTACAAAATCACAAGGGGTGTAGACAAAGAAGACTGGAAGAAAAACTGTTCACAATACTGGAAAGACCAAGAAACAATCTAAGATGAACACCAAATGGAACGTGAGGAAAATTTGCTTTAAAAATGTAGTAAGTGGTTAGGTTCTGGAATGCACTGCTCGAGAATGCGGGAGATGCAGATTCAACTGTGGCTTTAAAAGGAAACGTGATGATTTTCTGAAAACAAATTACCTCAATGGCTACAGGAAAGACAAAACAACATAGTGACAGCATTTCTCTGATTCATTTCTTAGGATAGTGACTTGATCAATCAGAGTCAATCTGTCTGGTTTCAAATCTAAACAAGGCCTGACAGTTAACTGTCGGTCATCCAGCTGCTGCATTCTCCATGACATCATCTCTATCAGAGTTTACTTGTCAAGCAATAAGCACTCTCCTTGTACAGTTTTGATGTTTTCATCCCTTTGTTTTGGTACTTCTAGGAAATTGTCCTGAGGAATGGATGACAAAAAATGTGCAGCAAGAGGAAACAAAGTGGTCGACAATATTAATATTCATTTTTTATAATTGTAAATGGTACCTTTACTGCTGGGGTAATGTTTTGATTCTTTGCCCTTGACTTTTGCTGTAATAGGGCCAGACGACGTAATGATGTTTTGGTACCTTTGACCACCTTTACTTTGGATTCAGTTTTTCCTTTCTTTGTGCTTGACATTTGCTGTAAATCTTGTGCATTTTTGCGTTTTAATGGACCTGTAATACAAAATCTGTTACCTCTATTTAATAATAAAATTGGAACGATTGGAACACAGCAACAGGAGTAATTCATTCAGCACATTATATTAATACCTCTTGTTTTAATGCCAATTGTCTGTTTGCACGTTCCTTCCTGCTTGTTGCACCCTTTAGCGTAGAAAGACAGGTCCATTAAGAAGGTCAAGCATTTCAAGCAATTAAAACTACATTAGAAAAAAACACAAGGATCAATCTTGCTCTCTTCAAAACTAACAGCAGTGAAACTTGCAATGAAAATAAGCAAGTGTTGGTTATACTTAATAATTACCTTATTTCAGTATTTACAATAAGGAAGAGGTAAATGTACCAGATGTTCCAATTAAGTAAGGACCGGGACTGAACAAAAATCAACATGAGGAAGAAGGCAGTAAGAAGAAAATAATGGCACTGACTTCTGAACTTGTCCACCCCAGTCCAATACAGGCCCCTCCACATCAAATCTACACAGTAAAAAGGACCAGTCTATCCCCAAAAAAAAGCCACAAGAATAGGCCCTTTAGCCTCTCAACCTTGCTCCGACATGGCTGATCTGACATTTGTCATATGTACTTCCCTGCCTTTTCCACATAACCCTCAATTCTCCTAGTGATCTAGCATCTACCTCTCTCAGACTTAAACAGACACAACAACTCTGGCCTTACAGCTCTCTATGCAAGGAATTCTAAAGGAGTCAGAACAAATTCCTCCTCATCTCAGTCATAAATTGACATCCTTTATTCCCTCTGGTTCTAGACTCTCTAATGAGGGGAAACATCCGCTCAGCATTTACCCTGTCAAGCCCCTTAAGAATCCTATGCATTTCAATTAGGTCACCTCATCTCTCATTCTTCTAAACTCCAGTGAGTAGAGCCCCAACTTGTGGAACCTGTGTTTGTGATGACAATCCTACGACAATGGGGATCATCCGAGAGAAACTTCTTTGAATTGCCTCCAGTTAAGTTATACTTGGTATTTAAAAAGTGGACCAAATCTGCTCACAGTGCTCCAGATATGGTCTCACCGGCACTTTGTCCAGTTGCAGTAAGACTTCCCTACTCTTATACTTCAACCATCTTGAAACAAGGGCCAACGTTCGATTAGCATTCCTGATTCCCTGCTGCTCCTGTGTGCTAGCTTTCTGTGTTTCACGCACAATCACCCACAATTGCAGCTTTCTACAATTTTTCTCCAATTAAATTATACATTGTTGTTTTGTTCTCTCTTCCAAAATTAACAAGTTCATATTTGCCCACTTCACATTTTATTCCAGCTGCCAACTTTTTCCCCACTGATTAACCAATTGATATCTTTCTGTTTGTATCCCCGGTCTTTCATCCTAAATTTGTGTTGTCTGCAAATTTGGCTCCGGTACATTCGCTACCTTCCTCCAAGTCATTAGTATATATTGTAAACAGTTGCAATGCCAGGTCGCCAACCTGAAAAAGAACTCACTACCTCTATTCACTGCTTCCTGTTTGCTCTCCAATTCTCTATCTACACCAATATACTACTTTGGACACCATGGCTCTTATCTTATGACTCAATTTTTTGTGAGGTACCTTGTCGAATGCCTTCTACAAGTCCAAAAACAACCTATCTACTGGTTCCTGTCTATGTATTCTGGATGAGACTTTCTCCAAAAACTCTAATAAATTAGTCAGACATAATTCCCTTTCACGAGGCCAAGCTGACTCTGCTTGATTAGATTATGATTTTTCAAATGTTCAACTGTTACTTCCTTGATTATTGATTGCAATACTTTCCCAGCAATGGATGTTAGGCTCATCAGCCTATGCTTACCTTCATTCTGCCTTGATAAATTGATTGATTGATTTATTGTCACATGTACCAAAGTACAATGAAAAGCTTTGCTTATGAGAAGTACAGGCAGATCATTCTAAGCAAGGATGTACAGATCAAAAGGACTTAGACTGAGGCATACACATTGCATTGCACAGAGTGTGTGCTAGGTGAGATCAACGCGAGCAAGATCACCATTATTTGAGGCTAGAAAGTCCATTCATCAGTCTAATAATGGCCGGGAAGAAGCTGTTCCTGAACTTGTTGGTGCATATGTTCAGGCTTCTGTACGTTCTGCCTGATGGAAGAGGCTGTAGGAGATCATCACTGGGGTGCGTTGGGTCTTTAATGATGTTGGTAACCTTTCTGTGGCAGTGAACTGTGTAAATGGATTCCACATATGGAAAGTTGGTTTCTGTGATGGTCTCGGCTGTGTACACCGCCTTTAGTTTCATACCAGGCCGTTGTGCATCAGAATGTATACATAGTGCATATGTAGAAATTAGTGAGGGTCCTTATGGACATGTCAAATTTCCTGAGTGGCCTGATGAAATAGAGGCGTTATTATGCCTTATTGACCGTCACATCTATGTGGGAAGTCCAGTACAATTTTCGTCACTCTGAGGAACTTCATGCTCTCCATCCTCTCAATCTCAGTTCCATTGACGTAGATGGAAGTGTGTTCTCCTCCTTTCTTTCTGAAGTCAATGATCAGTTCTTTAGTTTTTCCCTTCTTGAAGGATATCACATTGACAGTTTTCCAGTTCTCTGGTACTTCTCAGAAGTTACCAGAAACTGGAGGTTGGCTAACACTCTGTGCTACTATTTAAGAAAGGTGGTAAGGAAAAGCCAGTGAGCCTGACATCGGTGGTAGGCAAGTTATTGAAGGGAATCCTGAGGGACAGGATTTACACGTATTTGGAAAAGCAAGGACTGATCAGGAATAGTCAACATGGCTTTGTGTGTGGAAATTGTGTCTCATTAACTTGATTGAGTTTTTTGAACAAGTAACAAAGAGGATTGATGAGGGCAGAGTAGTGGATCTGATATATATGGAGTGGATGGCATTCAACAAGGTTCCTCATGGTAGACTGGTGAGCAAAATTAGTTCACATGGACTGTAGGAAGAACTAGCTATTTAGATACAAGACTGGCTCAAAGGTAGTAGACAGAGGGTGGTGCAAGGTTTGTGAAGGTTGGTAGTTCGGGTTGAGGTTTAGGGTGCTCGGTTTGCTCGCTGAGCTGTAGGTTTGATATCCAGAGAGTGGTGGTGGAGGGTTGATTTTCAGACCGGAGGCTACTTCAAAGACTGTAATTTTCCCTCCTCAGTGATCAACGGTGTGCTCAATTGCATCTCCTCCATTTTCCACACTTCTATCCTCAAACCCCACTCCCCCAATTCCAACAATTCCACTGGTCCTCACTTTCCGCCCCACCATTTTCCAAATCCAGCGCATCATCTGCCACCGCTTTCACCACCTACAGTCAGACTCTACCACCAAAAATATATTTCCCTCCCCACCCCTATCTGCATTCTGCAGGGACCATTACCTCCATGACTCCCTCATTAGGTCCACACTTCTCACTAACCCCCTGTCTACTCCTGGCACCTTCCCCGCTACTGTAAGAGGCACAAAACCTGTGCCCACACCTCTCCCTCAACTGCATTTTAGGCCACCCAGGATCATTTTAAATCCAGGAGAGATCTATTTGTACATTCTCCAACCTCATCTATTGTATCCGCTGCTTTCAGGGTGGTCTCCTCTACACCAGAGAGACCAAACACAAACTCTCGGAATGATTCAGAGAACATCTCTGGTCCGTATGCATCAACCAATCCCACTTTCCAGTGGCCATCCACTTCAACTCCCCACCCCACTCCTCTCAGGACATATCCAATCTGGGCCTACTCCATCACCTACACAACACCACCCGCAAACTGGAGGAGGAACACCCTATCTTGCACCTCGGGAACCTACAACAACATGGCACCAACATTGAATTCACTAGTTTCCAAATATTCCTTCACTCCCACTCCATCCCAGATCCAACCCCCCAACTCAGATCCACCCTCTTGACCTGGCCTATCTGTCCATCTTCCACTGTCCACTCCACCATTCCCACTGACCCATCACTATCATCTCCCTTCTTTGACCACCTATCGCTTATCTTTCCCCTAGCCCCACCTCCTATTCCCCCCATTTATCTCTCAACCCACTTCCCCACCCCCCCAAACCTGAAGAAGGGTCCTGCAGAAACATCAACTCTCTTGCTCCTCAGATGTTGCCTGACCTGCTGTGCCTTTTCCAGCACCACGCTTTATCAACTGTGATTTTTCCAGCATTTCCAGTCCCCACTGTCTCGTTTCAGACTAGAGGTCTGTGACCAGTGCAGTGTCACAAGGATCGGTGCAGGGGTCCAGTGCTTTTTGTGATTTATATAAATGATTTGGATGAGGTACAGTTAGTAAGTTTGCACATGACACCAAAACTGGAGATGTAGTGGACAGTGAAGAAGGTTACCTCAGAGTACAACGGGACCTTGATCAGATAGGCCGAGGAGTGGCAGATGGAGTTTAATTTAGCTAAATATGAGGTGCTGCATTTTGGAAAGGCAAATCAGGGCTGGACTTATACACTTAATGGTAAGGTGCTGAACAAAGACATCTTGGAGTGCAAGTTCATAGTTCCTTGGAAGTGGAGTCACAGGTAGATAGGATAATGAAGAAGGCTGGTATGGTATGTTTTCCTTTATTGATCAGTGCATGTTACGGCTGTACAGGACATTGGTTCAGCCACTTCTGGAGTATTGCATGCAATTCTTCTCGCTCTCCTATAGGAAGGATGTTGTGAAACTTGAAAGGGCTCAGAAAAGATTTATGCAGAGTTTGTCAAGGTTGGAGAGTTTGAGCTGTAGGGAGAGGCTGAATAGGCTGGGGGCTATTTTCCCTGGAGCGTCAGAAGCTGAGGGGTGACCTTATAGAGGTTTATAAAATCATGAGGGGCATGGATAGGGTGAATAGCTAAGATCTTATCCTGAAGGTGGGAGAGTCCAAAACTAGAGGGCAAAGATTTATGATGAGAGGAGAAAGATATAAAAGGGACCTAAAGAGCACCATTTTCACACAGAGGGTGGTGCATGTATCGAACGAGCTGCCAGAGGGAGTGGTGGATGTTGATATGATCACAACATTCAAAAGGCACCTGGATGGGTATATGAATAGGAAGGGTTAGAGGGAGATGGGCCAAGTGCTGGCAAATGGGACTAGATTTATTTAGGATATCTGGTCGGCATGGACGAGTTGGACCAAAGGTTCTGCTTCTGTGCTGGATATCTCCATGACTCTATGAATCTAAGAATATTTTGGAAAATTACAACCAATGCATCAAATATCTCTAGCAACATTGTTTAGGATCCTCTGACACAAACCTTCAGGGCCAGGGAAGTTATCTGCCTTTAGACTATGAGTGTGTCCAATACTAGGTCTCTAGTGATGGTTATCATGTTAAACTGGCTGCAATGGGGCCACCCACCACTTTAATATGGTAACTTGACGTGAAAGTGGCAGCAGGGATGCCCCACTAGAGTGCGAGGTGAAGTTAGTGTCTCAATGGCTTTGGTTGTGAGCCAAACATCACCCACTCTGTGCACTGTGATACCTTCTAATGACAATACATGGCTCATTTCCTTGACATCTGCTATGTGCCAGACTTTGGTCATCTTGCTAGCCATGTCCATCAGTCACCTTATTCAGAGCAGAGGACTGTTTGGCCCAGAATCAGTGTTATGATCTCAGCTGTTGACATGGCTGTAACTGGTTTCTGAAGCTTTCTTACTAATATCTAAGCACTGAAAGAGCAAATACTTGTGTTTCTAAACCCTCAGCTTCAAGTAATTTTGTATGTCTGGATGATGTCTTTTAAGCCACTCGGGGCTCTTTGCATAGCCTTGACCTTTGGAAACTGCCAAACTATCAGCACCTTTTCACTGCAACCACGTCATTCAATGGTTTTGTCTCTCTGTGACACCAGATATTTATCTCTAGGCAACAAAAGTTTTTCTCTTCCACCATAATTTCTAATGTACTGAACTGTTATCGCAAATCCTACACCGAGCTGTAACCCTTCATCAAAATATATGTATTAGTAGAATTCAGCCATCTGGCACCACTCAGAACAAATCTGTAATCAATCAGAAACTATTAGTCCCCTTCTTAGTATGCGCAATATAGAAACACAAATGAAAAGTAAAGTTATACAACATTTGTCCTCCATAGAATCCAAGATCCCAAATAACAATATTATGAATCTTTGTCACCGCATGCAGAACTGATTAGGGTGTGCCATACAGGCCAGCAAGTATGGCCCTATCCCAAGTAATAAATAATATATAATGAATCTTTGTCACAGCGTGCAGAACTGATTAGGGTGTGCCATATAGACCAGCAAATATGGCCCTATCAATGATTTTGCAGTCTACATAGAGGTACGAGACCAGGGGCCTGTTTTTAAAGAGGTAAAGATGAGTTTTTTCTGAACATGACGGTCATTTTCTCAACTGACAGACATTACAGCTCTTCCACCCCCCCCCCCCCCGTGGGGTTCCATGGCTCGCTCATCTAGCAGCAGGAACTTAACTAACAAGAGTAAGAGTCAGCTGCATCAGTTCAAGCACAGCTTCAAGTCATTGAGTATCTCTAGGCTGACTTTTGACAGGTCTTCACAAGAAAACTCTGCCAGCGTCATCACTGGACACACCCAGAAGGAACAGAGGTCTGTAACCGGCATGCAGCTTGCATTGATGTTCTCTGGATCAGAAAGCAGGGGTTAATCATGGTCAGAAGTCTTGGGATCTGCTTAGGGAACCCAGCCAATAAGAGAAGGGAATATTCCTTAAGGAACCGGATCCACAACCTCACTTCCACATCACATTATTTGACAAATAATACTCACTGACTTTGATCGGAAGAAGATCCCGGCGAGGTAACTCTGACAATACTTCTGTCACAATCTTGACCGCCTGTTTGTCATAGTAACCAACTACTGTTTGTACAAGCTCCACTTTTGATTTGTTTTTCAGATTTCCTCTTGGAATTTTTATTTTCTCAGGGATTTCTTCCAGAAAAAACAAAAGTTTGGCATACTCCTCATCTGACAGTTCTTCAAATACTTTTAATAGTGTTGACTGAATGCTGGCCATTCTGAAACCTTTGGAACATGTTATAAAACAGACACATTAGACAATAACAGTATTACTTGTATTTATATTTTAATTATAATTGACTACATTATTTACTTATTTTATTTCCTCAATGATCATTTTTTAAGGCCCACAAAATTTGCTGTATAGTGCAGCAGAGAAACCACATTTAATAGTTGTGCTCACTCATAACTGCAGATATAATCCTCCAACCATCATGGTATTTATCTGCAGCAAAGGGGAAAATTAATATTCAAATGCAGTACTTAATTCAAAAAATTAAGCCAAGTTTCACAAAGCTTTTCAGGGGCATTAACCATGCAGGTCAAATTGAACTATAACATACAAGGAAGTTCAAGATTTGGAGATACCAGTGTTGGACTGGGGTGTACAAAGTTAAAAATCACACAACACCAGGTTATAGTCCAACAGGTTTAATTGGAAGCACACTAGCTTTTGGAGTGCTGCTCCTTCATCAGGTGATACCTTTGACTTGGAGCAGTCTCATGAACTCCCTTTCCTTGATGCATTAGTTGATAAATATGCTGATCATTCTCCACTACAGTCTACTACAAGCCTACTGATCCGTATAGAGGATGGCATTCCAATAGCTTCAAGATTGGCCTAATGGTAACCTTGTAAATACGGTCTAATTCATTTTTTTCACAGCACAAAGTTAACTCCAAAAGCAGGGCATCAAGCTCTTGTTATGGTCCAGGCCAGATCACCTCAAAACATTTCAAGAAAGAAGCCCAGACCCTAGTTGTGTTAAGCAGGTATAACACAGACATTCCAGGAGGGATACAGTTGGTCAAACCACTTAGTTTTAAACAAAACAGAATTTATTTGCAAGATTACTGAATGAAACACAAACCAAAGACAGCAGAATACCCAATAACATAACCTATCCGTAAACACAACAGATTATCCCAACTTAATGACGTTGTTCCCAATACTTGCAACAATTCCCATAAAAATCCCTTGGCACAAAAGGTAAAATCAAACCCAGGGTCCAACAGGAGAGAAGTCAGAGAGAGAGGATCAGCACGGACCTGCTTCTTTAGGTCCAGCAGCTTCAAAACACTACTGTGTTAAAACCAAACCAGAGAAAAGCTGGGCTGGGAAAACTGGCCTCTCCCCTTTCATTATACAAGTGTCTTTTTTAAATTTGAAAGGCTTTTTCCTGAGGCAGCATCTGTTAGCTATAATCAAAATGGCGCTAAAACCCTTCAACGTAGATTTCTCTGAAAAAAAAACAAGGACAACATAACCTTGTTAAAGTAGCAGCATTGTCACACTATCCAAAGGAGTAATGAATAGCCAATCAGATTGTTGCTCAATGCATGCTCATGACTCAACCCCAGGTAATTACTTTAGATCTGAATTTTTAAAAATAATTCCTCATGGGATGTGAGCATGACTGATTGGTGCAGCACTCATTGTCCAATGCTAATTGCCCTGGAGAAATTGGTTGTGAACTGCCTTCTGAACTTTACGGACCTTGTGGTGCCCAGATATTTGCAATGTTGCTTGGGGAGGTGGTTCCAGGATTTTGACCCAGCTTACCTCAAAATACCTTGGAAGGGTAAAACATCTTAAAAATTTGAGCAATGCAAGGAAGCACATTATAATGAACTGGATGTAAGAAACAACACCCTCCCCCACCCCCCCCGGGTCTCATGGGGTGGTGTAGATTGGTGATGAAGCACATCCCCTAAGATTATCTCACAAAGGTGGTGTACCAGAAAACAGAACTATTCTATAAGACTTGGTGGCCCGTTTTAAATTACATCGATACGGACTTGTCGGCAGTACTGACCAGGGCCTTTACATAACCGAGAAGGCCGGATTTGGTGGTCTTGTGGCCCAGAGTCTGCAAAAGTCCAGAAGGTAGTTCATGACCAATTTCTCCAGGGCAATGTCATGCTCACATCCCATGAGGGATTATTTTTTAAAAATTCAGATCTAAAGTCAGTCGGTAGATTCCTGTTAACGTTTTTGTAAGATAAGATTGTAATATTGTTTTTCTTTTTTGTATTTTTTAATTTTGTGAAAGAATAACAACTTCTTCTAATAAAAAAAAATTTGAGCAACACTGGAAGCTACCTTTTTTCCTGCTACATGTACAGGATGCAACCGTCAAGCCACATTGACCTGCTTTACACACAGATGAGTAATATGGGGTGTGAACTTGAGTGCTGGTGTGATGCCAAGTCAGGGTCAAAATATTTCTTTCCCTTTCAAGGAAAGTAGACTTGAGGGCCAGTGTTTGGATTTTAATTCCTCTAACTCCTTTACTAGCTGATTGAGTTACATCGTAACACTGCCTTCTGTATTTATGTCAATGAACGGGGGTTTGGGCTCACACAGGAGCAGAATTAGAAGAATCCAACTACATGCTCAGTATTGATTCTTGTTTCATTAAATCTAAAGCCACACATATCATGAAGACATTAAGTTCTTGGATACCACAGTGCTTACATTTACTAACTTTTACAGATGTTGACTAGCGCAAAGTTTTTCTTCAAAATTATTCGACACACACCTTTACATAAAAAACCATCAGCATTTGTTGCCGGTATCTAATTTCCTCTGGTGGTGAGCCACTTTCTTGTTACAGTTAGTGGCTACCTGGCACTCTCTGCTGAAAAGGGTAGTAGAGAAGGGGGTTAAGTAGTATTATGCTTTAAGTAGTATTTAGATGAACACTTAAGCATACATTGCTTCGGAGAAAGTGAGGATGGTAGATGCTGGAGATCAGAGTCGAAAAGTATAATGTTGGAAAAGCACATCAGGTAGGCAACATCTGAAGAGTAGGAGCATCCATGCTTTGGGCATTAGCCCTTCAGTCTGGAATCTACGAGGAGGAAGGGGGCAGAGAGATAAATAGAAGGGTTGGGGTGGGGTGAAGGTAGCTGGGAAAGCAAAAGGTAGTGCAGGTGGGCGGTTATAGTGATAGGTTGGAGGGGAGGGTGGAGTGTATAGGTGGGAAGGAAGATGGACAGGCAGGACAGTTCAAGAGAACGGTGCTGAGTTGAAGGATTGGATCTGGGATGAGGTGGGGGAAGGGCAGATGAGGAAACTGGTGGTTGAAGTGTCCCACTGCGGAAGATGAGGTGTTCTTCCTCCAATTGTGGCTTGGATTTGGCAGTGGAGGAGGCCCAGGACTTGCACGCTCTTGGCGGAATGGAGAGGGGGAGTTGAAGTGGTCAGCCACAGGGTGTTGGGAGTGTTTGGTCTGTGTGTTCCAGAGATGTTCCCTGAGTTAATGTCCTGTATCCCCAAAGTAGAGGAGACCACATCTAGAGCAACAGACACAATAGATGAGATGTACAAAGGTGAACAGGAAGGTGTGGAAGGTTTTAAACCTCTTGCGGCAGCAAAAGGTGTAAGACCTGCACCCAGATTCCCCTTTCACCTCTATCCAAGGTTCCAAAGGATCTTTTCACATCCAGCAGAAACTTGCCCGCACATCCAAACATCTCATTTATTGTGTCCGTTGCTCTCAATGTGGTCTCCTCTACGCTGGGGAGACAGAATGCTAACTCACGGAAGACTGCAGAGAACATCTCTGGGACATGCGCACAAAACAATCCCATTGCCCTGTGGCTGAAAACTTCAACTCCCCATCCTCCCCCTCCCCCTCCCCCTCCACCCCAGCCCCCCCCACTCCTCCAAGGACATGCATTTGTTGGGCCTCCTTCACTGCCAAATCAAAGCCACCGGACAACTGGAGGAGAAACTTCTACGTTGGGACCCTTCAACCACACGGCATCAACGTCGATTTCACTAGTTTCCTAATTAACCTTACCCTCCAGATACAACCTTCCAACTCGGCACCACCCTCTTGAACTGCCCTACCTGTCCATCTTCCTTTCCACGTATCCTCTCCAAACTATCACCTTCCACCTGCATCGACCAATCGCCTTCCCAGTTACCTTCCCTCCACCCTCCTATTTCTCTCTCAGCCCCCCCACCAACACCAACACCCCCACCTGTCACACACATTCATTATGAAGGGCTTCTGCCGGAAACGCGACTCTCCTGCTCCTTGAACACGGTCTCACCTGCTGTGCTGTTCCAGCACCACATTTTGATTCATTGTTTTGGACCAAGTCTTGGAAATTGGATTTCAGTTGCTGTGGATATGATGTGCCAAAAAGGCTCTTTCGATGCTATGACTCCAAGCTCTATGATTTTGAAGGAACAGTGATATATTTTGAGTCAGTATGGTGATTGACTTAGAGGGGGACTTGGAGGTGGGGTTCCCATGTGTTTGTCTGCAATTGTACCAGCCTCCACCACTTCCTCTATGAGTTGTGCAATGGTGTCATGAGCCTAGGTCACTGTGGGTAATCCTTGTCCGCAGTCATCAGCCTCGTAAGTCACCTGGGCTCTCAGATGTACCAGATACACAAGAATGCTCCAGGAGTCATAGTAGCTGCCAGAGTAGGAGACACACACCTCCAGAAGTGGTGACAGTGGTCACAGATCACCTGAACATCAATGGAATGGAACAGGACCCCTTCCTGTTGATAAATTCTGCAGTGTTACAATACAGCCTTCTCAGTGCCATCGCTACTTTGTTGAATAAACGTGCAGTGTGTTTATCGCACAGGAAGCTTACACATGCTGTAGGTGCCAAATTGACATCTGTGTCTTCTAGGAGAAAGTGAGGATTGCAGATGCTGGAGATCAGAGTTGAGAGTATGGTGCTGCAAAAGCACAGCAGGTCAGGCAGCATCTGAGGAGCAGGAGAATTGATGTTTCAGGCATAAGCCCTTCATCGGGAATGAAGCTTGTGGGCCGGGGGAGGCTGAGGGATAAATGGGAGGGGGTGGCGGCAGGAAGGGTAGGTGGTGGCACATGGCCTCTTCCCCTTCCCATTTATCTCTCAGCCCCCGAACCCCCAAGCCTCATTCCTGATGAAGAGCTTATGTCTGAAACGTCGATTCTTCTGCTCCTCAGATGCTGCCTGACCATCTGTGTCTTATAGCAAGATGTCCTCCCAGCCCTGGACAATTCCCAACTGACAGGCAGCGTATTTGTGTGTGTGTGCAAGAGCACATCAACACAGCGGTATTGATATTCTTTAGGCTCCAGATGAAGAAAAATCACACCAACAAGCAAGGCACAGCACGTCAAGGCATGGACTCTGTGAACATGCAGGTTTGCATTAATTGGGTGAGCACTAAGAGAGCAAGCAAACATCTCCAAGTTGCAGCTTGGCGTAATCTGTGTGACTGGCATCTGTCCTTGCATAAAAAGTATCCGTGCAGCAGCTTTCCAACCTTACTGCTGCCTTTTCTTCATGATCATGAGGGATTAGCAAAAGTAAGATGCCAGTGTCCATGTGGGAGCTGGTGCCAAGGGATCATGCTGAGACGCTGTTTGGTGCTGTGCAACATGAAGGCTTTTTGCAGCCATCACCTGCTCTGACTTCCATGTTGATAATTCTCAGTGTTTAGTTTGTTCAGTAAGACAGGAAGCTGAATATTAAAATTGAGTTGTGGCATTTATAAGATTCTTAAAGAACTATAATTCCTTAATTGGCAAACTCACCTCTGCCTAGTCAGAAACTCAGCTCTCAGCAAATGCATAAAAGATGCAGGAAGTTGTTCCTGACATTGAAATCACTGCAATTCTCTCACGATTCTGTTACAAATCTTACTTCACGCAGGTGCCTACAGATTTCCACACACTGAAATCTGCATTTCTCCTCTAACACACACACACACACACCCCTATTCTCCACATCCTTACCCCATTCCACCCCTAATACACACCAATCCCTTTCACAAATCTTATCCCATTAATTCATTCAGCAGGCCTTCTTTTTGAGCCATCATCCCACACACTCACTCACAAGCCCCTTGACTTAATATGACCCTTTCACAAATTGCTCATGTACTCATTAGACCCTCATCCTATTATTTCATTCATTAATGGCAAGACCATCATAGAGATGTACAGCACGGATACAGACCCTTTGGTCCAACTTGTCCATGCCGACCAGATATCCCAATCCAATCTAGTCCCACCTGCCAGCACCCGGTCCATATCCCTCCAAACCCTTCCTATTCATACACCGATCCAAATGCCTTTTAAATGCTGTAATTGTACCAGCCTCCACCACTTCCTCTGGCAGTTCATTCCATACATGTACCACCCTCTGCGTGAAAAAGTTGCCCCTTAGGTCTCTTATATATCTTTCCCCTCTCACCCTAAACCCACTACCACCTTCTGAATTCTATGGGCCAGGCAATTTTGTATCCAGACTGCCAAATTTCCCTGTACCCCATGCTTCCTTACTTTCTGAATGAGTCTACCTTGGGGAACCCAATCAAACGTCTTGCTAAAATCCATGTACACCACATCCACTGCTCTACCTTCATCATATGGTATTGATAAAGCAAGTGAATTTGCTTGGGCCTAGAAACTCCCAAGGAAATCCTATAGTGGTGTGCTGGAGCTGAAGCGATTACCTTCAGCAATCATAACAATCATCTTTAGAAATCATAAGGTTTTGCAACACTGATAGAGGATCTTCAGTCCATAGTGTTTCTGCTAGTCATCAAGTACTAATCTACCTTAAACCCATTTTCCAGCACTTGGTTCATAGCCTTGTAAGTTATGGCATTTCAAATGTTTGCCTGCATACTTCTTAAGTGATGGTTCCACCTATACCACCCTTTCAAGCAGTGAGTTCCAGATACCCACCACCCTCCAGGTAAAACCTTTTCCTTAAATCCCCTCACTTTAAATCATTGCTCCCTAATTATTGAGCCCTCTAAGGGGGCAAGTTTATTCTTATCTACCCTACATATTCCCCTAAATTTTATATACCTTCCTCAGGATTCCTTCTGCCCAGCCTTCTCTACATGAAGGAAAACAACCCCAGCTTATCAAATCTTTCTTCATAGCTGAATCACTCCAGCCCAGGCAACTTCCTGGTGAATCTCCTCTGCACCCACTAGTGCAGTTTTAATCTCCTTATCAGAGGAAGAATGTCCTGGCTATGTAGGGATTGCAAAGGTTTACCAGACTGATTCCTGGGGTGGCAGGCCTGACGTTTGAAGAGAGACCAGATCGGTTAGGAGTTTAGAAGAATGAGATGAGATGTGATCTCATCGAAACAGGATTAGATAGGCTAATGCAGAAATGATATTCCCCCAATAACTAGTGAGTCCAGAACCATAGATCACAATCTAAGGATATAGGATAGGCCATTTAGGGCTGCGATGGGGAGAAATATTTTCACCCACAGAACAATGAGCCTGTGGAAATCTTTGCCACTGAAAGTGGTTAAGTCCAAAGCATTGAGTGTTTTCAAGAAGGAATACAAAAAACTCTTGGAAAAGGAATCAAAGGGTGTGGGGAGAAGGTGGAACATGGAACTGAGTTGGATGATCAGCCATGATCATAGTAAAAATTGTGGAGTAGGCGCGAAGAGCCAAATGGCCTACTCTTGCTCCTAGTTTCTATGTTTCAGTTTCATTCACATCCTTTCAATAGTGTAGCAGCCAGAACTACAGCACTCCAGCTGGGGAGGAACTAACAACTTTTGTAGATCTCTCATTACTCGTCAAGGCATTGAATACAAGAGGTAAAGGCAAGAATTGTATATGCCTGCTTAACCATCTTGTCTGCCTGTCATGCTACCTTCAAGGATGCATGTACATACAAAGGTACTTCCTAGGCTCCCACCATTTATCAAGTACTCATTTCTTAGCGGAAATGACACCAGCCAGTGAAGACCTTTCCATCTGATCTCAATTTCACCAAATCTCCTTGATACCACACCTGACCAAATGTTCACTTGGTCTAAGTCATGTGGAGATATATGAAAACAGATCCTTTGGTCCAACTCGTCTATGCTGACCTGATATCCTAAATAAATCTAGTTCTATGTGCCAGCATTCATCCCATATTCACATAACCATCCAGATGCCTTTTAAGTGCAGTAATTGTATCAGCCTCCCTCACATCCTCTGGCAGCTCATTTCATACATGCACCACCTTTGGATTCTCTATAACCCCATTTGCCAAAGTTATCTCATGTCCCCTTTTTGCCCTCCTGATTCTCCTCTTAAGTATACCCCTACAGTTTTATACTCTTCTCGGGATTCACTTGATCCCTGCAGTCTATACTGGACATATGCTTCTTCTTTCTTTTACTTGACCAAAACCTCAATTTCTCTGGTCATCCAGCATTCCCTACACCTACCAGCCTCACCTTTCACTCTTACAAGAACATACTGTCTCTGGACTCTCATTATCTAATTTTTGAAGGCTTTCAATTTTCCAACATCCCTTTACCTGCAAACATCCACCCCCAATCAACTTTTGAAAGTTCTTGCCTAATACAGTAAAAATTTCAAAAAAACAATCAATCACTCTCTTCTCAGTGAAATAACTCCACGAAGGCCAGAATCCTGTCACCAAGTCACCCTTTATATACACCTGCACACTACATGACATTGATCGAGCTAGCTCAGAACCAGCTAGCAGAGTGAACAGCACCCCTGACATTCCTGTTTTTTTCTGTCAACCAGGGATCCCTGATTGGACCAGATTAACAGCCCCAGTGAGGGAACTCATTCTATGAGGTCAACCTGACTGACCCTTGTTACAATCACTACATCCCTATCCCCTCTTTAAGTCCTGGGATGTAAGCCTGTGCTTTTTTCTGAGACTTCTCCTGGGGTGTATTCACAACAGGTCCACTTCCTCCAATTCTGCATCGGATATTGTTGGCCTGGATGGGAGCACAGCTCGCCTCTTGTGCCCAGAATGTCTAGGAAGAAGTTCTTCTTCTTCAGGAGGTAATGCCATTAAAGTTATGTCATCAACTTTGTCCATCTCGTCCTCAGAGGTTTCCTCAATGAGGGAGAACCCACAGGTTTTGACAGCCTTCCCAGATGTTCTGAGGGCCTTTTGCTCCTGTCCCATTTGCGAGGCTGCAGCTTTCATGTGGTTCAAGTGCCTGTTCAGGACTGCCTCACCTTCTGTGAGGAGAAGGCTAGCTGGGTTAAGGATGTTACATCACTTTATTGTAATGTTAAGCACCTCCAATAACATGGTGTTGTATCTAAGCCAAAGTGCTGCTGACAGGTGTGCTGTCTTTTGCTCGGAAAGCAGTAAAGATACCGCATGTGGGACCAGTAGGGTCAATTCACCAGTAGCGTCCATGGACTATGTCCCTGGACGCTACAACAGCTTTTTAAGCTGCAGCCACGGCTCGCATGCATTTAGGTAATCCTGCCGCTACGGGGTCAGGTTTAGCCGAAACATAAGCTACCGGCCTCAATTTCCCCCCCATGATCCTGCAACAGCACAGATGTCATGCAGCCACGCCTTCTCATCCACTGTTTGTACAAGGCTTGTTTGGGTTCAGAATCCCCAGTGTAGGTGTAGTTTGGAGCGCCTTTTTAAATTCAACAAAGTCACTCTCGGCCTCTGGGGTCCACTGCAATGGACTCTGCCAAACAACCCTTTGCCATGGGCTATGACACTTAGGGGCGCCTCAAGAGTTGCGTAATGTGGGATAAACATTCTAGAGTAGGAGCACATCCCCAAAAAGGACAGCAACTGTTTCTTCATCTGAGGCTCTGGAATTTGCTGGATTGCTTGAACTCTATCTTGACCAATGGCCTTCCCTTGTTCGGATATTGAGTGACCTAAGAACTTCACCTGTTGTTGCACAAATTGTAGTTTCGCGAGACTGGCTTTGTGCCCTTCCCTCGCTAGGTGGCAGAGCTAAGCAAGGGAATCCTTCTCACATTGGTGCTGCTATTAAGCAGTTATCTACATACTGCAAAAGCGCTGAGCCCGGGGCTAAAACAAGAGTCTCCAGACTCCTACGTAGAGCCTCCTACCTATATATGGTGGGGGACTCACAGTAACCTTGACAGTCATGTGAAGGTATACAATTTTCCCTTGAACAAAAAAGCGAACCAGAATTGCCTATCTGAGTGTACCGGTACACTAAAGTAGACATTTGCTAAATCCACAACAGAGAACCATTTCCTGTCTGGTGGAATTTGAGCCAATATAGTATAGGGGTTGGGAACACATGGGGCATGCGGAACAACAGCGTTATTGACTGCCTGCAGGTCTTGAACAAACCTCCATTCCTCCGGTTCACCTGGAATATTCACTTTTTTGACCAGAAAAATGGGGGTTCTCACCAATGAGTTTTTACAGGGGACTATCACCCCAGCCTTTAGGAGGGATTCAAAGACTGGAGTAATTCCTTCTATAGCCTTGGGTTTTAATGGTATTGTGCTCTGCAAGGACGATACTCAGACTTCGGCGTTATTCTTATGGGTTCACAGCCTTGTATGAGCCCCACATTATGTTTGCCTTTTGTAGGGACCTCTCTCAATCTTCAGTTCGAGACTTCTACCTTCGGAAAACGCCAGGCTACCTTCCTAAGCTCTTCAGGGCTAGCGGGGATTACCTATATTGCCCTGTCTGCCTGAGTTAACCAATTTAGTTTCTTCCTATATGTCCGCATGTCCTCACTGAACCAGATACCCACAGCGTCCCTCAAGACCCAATCTCTCGTTTTTTTGTGCCCACGGTCCCAAATCCTGCCACCTGTCGCTGGACCCCTTGGCCAACGACACATCAAAAAGATTGGGCCTACTTGCCATTAGAGACCTTGGATAAGTCCACACTGACTGCACGTCTGTGATCATTCCAATAAAGCTCGCACAATAGCAACTGATCTGGTTTAACCAATCTCCTGAACCAGTCCCTCTCATTCGTCAAGCCCACTGTGGTTTATATAAGCTGTGCAATGTAGCATGTCTCTCAGTAGAAAATCGGTGTTAGTAGGATTAACATGCTCACTTGCTTCCAGGGTGAGTGAATAGCTCACTGAACTCTTTGGCTTAGTCTCCACTCATAGACATACACCAAGGGTCGTGGGTCATGTTTTACAGTCTGTACTGGCAATTCTTCTTTTCGTATTACTTGCAAGCCTGGAGGGGTGCTAAATAGATCCAATCCCAATCTCACTATGAGATCCCAAGCCATCAGATTTAAAGGACAGAATTCCGATAACAAAAATGAGAATTGGAATGTTTCCCCATTACTGGTTTTGCACAATAGGGATGTGGTAAATCTCTCTCGTATCACGACTCCTGATGCAGCCATTGAGTTCAGGAACCTTCCACTCATCCTTATTTATGTTGAATTGCTGAACTGGCTTGATTTAAGGACTGAATATGTTGCCCCTGTATCTACCAAAAAGGTAACTGGTGCACCTTCCACATATAACATAAGAGGTAGGCATTGACTTATACACATCGTTATACTGAACATATAGTCCACGCTCGGCAATCTCAGCGCTCAATATGGAGGTGGGACATGTTCCAGTACCCTTAAAGTTAGTAGAAGAGATTAGCATAAACGAGTTTGTTGTCAAGCATAAAGGAAAGAGGCTTACCTGTCCCTTGTGGGCTGCCCACCTCCACCTCAGCCTTCCCCTGTCAGTCACCCTGTTGTACAGCCTCCAGGGCCAATTGAGGCTGCCTGTGTGGGCACTGTCTCACCCAGTGGTCCATTGCTCTGCAAACAAAGCAGCCACCGGATCTACCTCTGCCCGCGCCTCTTCCTCTTCTGTGACCTCCACCTCTGCCCCTCCCTTTTCCTGCAGCACCTCCCTCCATCGGTTGGACGACCATTTGCATCATGGTAAGCTGAGCTTTATGTGTTTGCTGTTTTAACTTTAGCTTCCGCTTATCCTTCTCTTGGGCCAGCAATTTTTTAGTATGTGTCGCGTGTTGTTCAATCAAATTCAGCTTTCCCACGTCTCAGGTAATATATGTGCCTTTTACCTTTTTCGCTATTTCATCCTTCATTCCATTGATGAAGCTGTTCCTCAGGTGTGCCTCATACGGCATGATTTCTGCCACCGTTACATCGGCGGGTGGTGTCAGTCCATGTGGGCGTTATGGACTTCAGTGAGGTGCCTAAGGTACTGGGACACTGTTTCACCTTCTGGTTGTTTATACATTGCAATCTTGGTCATGTCCATTCGTACTGGAAATGCCTCTCCACAGGCAGTTGCCAGCGCTGTGACAAAATCATTAAAGTCTCTATTCCACTCCGCTTGCGGGTCGGCTGCTCTGGCATGGATGTTTAGCGGCTGGCCAGTTATACCTGATCTTGGTGACATCGGCACCCAGTTTTCATCCCAGGAGACGTCTCATCTCATCTGACGTGGGACGTAACTCGGTACAGAATCTTGCCACTTCCTTGGCGAACTTAGTACCTTCAACCTCGCGTGGTTCAGGCAACTGTCCATCGGCACTTTCCAAATCCTTCATGGTCCATGGCCGGTGGACCAACATCAGGTACCCTGCTGGGCCCGCAACTTCAACCACTGGGGCTTGCAGAACCACCTGGTTAGGTGATCATGTGTCAGTACTCTCACCGTCTGACTCATCGTCCGTCGTGGGGTGATCTCGGACAGGCCCTGGATGCCTTTCTGTCTTGGAGTGGCTGTCCTTCCTTTGGCCTTCTTGCATTGATCTGTTGCGGGTATGAGATGCTACCAGTGATTCAGTGGACCCTGAGGCGGTGGCCGCTGACTTGAAATCTTTGGGTCTCAGGTATAGATGTTGTCCTGTCACTGCCTGCTCTCTTTCTTGCTCGTATGGACGCAGATCTCGTTGCGGGGAGAACTTAAGACACTGTACAGCTTCATTATGTTGTTTTCCGTCCACGTCTGAGCTGGTGTTTGTATGTGTATTTGATCGATCTTTCACTTGAGATTTCCTTTCCCTGATATCGGCCTCAGCCTTCCACATGTTATAAGCACTCCCATTCACAGGTTCTATTTTTCTCTTCCGTTTCGCCTTCTCTCTCTCTCTTCCAACCGTGACTTCAGTATCTCCAAATGCCTTTTATTAAAACTTCCTCCTTCTGGAAAACCACATTTTTTGATCCACAATTCTAACTGCTTTACAGATTCTGGGCTGTAAGTATTTAACATGCATTGTTTTTTAGTTGTCTATTTCAAGTCTGCTGTGGACCCTCTTTTTGTTTGCTCTTGCCAGAACCCATTTTTCACCGTTATTGGAAAAGTGTTCAGCTCTCTCTCTCTCGCGGTACCGCTATCTTTTCCCTTTGACTTGCTTTTACCTCCAGAGGTCCCCTTTCATTGGGCGCGTCCACCTCAATGCCTTGGTTTTCGTAAACCAAGAAAGCATGTACCCGGTACGTCTTTGGCGAGTGCAACTCACTCAGTGGCGGTTCCAAGTCTAAAACCACCCTTAGACTTGCTATCTCTTAAACACTCTAGAGAGGGCAATCCTTTCCCTTGAGTTTTGCTCAAATACTGCACAAGAGTTCACTGGACCCTCCTCCTGATTTATTTACTATCTTAGAACGAGTCTCTATGCTAAGCCTCGACTCTTACCCTGAACCTATTTGATTCTGATCCCGGCGCCGGGGCGATCCACAGATTCCCAGCCCTCTCGTGCAAAGGGGCCAATTCAGCACTCGAGATGAAGTGAAAGGTGCTGGCACCTACGCCTCCTGGGATTCTTCAGAATCTTCCCGAGTCACGTGATCCTGGGCGAGCCCCCAGGTTTACTGTCGTTGAAATTAAATCAACTTGACTCAAATGCTAGCAAGAGCAAAGAAAAAGTTTATTTCAGACCTTTGCAAAGGGAGCCAGTACATCAGCAAGACACCTCATGTAAGGGACATTTGATAGCTTTCGCATACTCCCTTTATACTATAGTTCGCTTCCAGGCCCGGAACATTAGAGTTCCTTTCCATATTTGGAGTTGGTTTTCTCATTTCTTGACTGCTGATATGGCAGTACAACTGGCCTTGTAAGTTTGCAGTTAGGTCGGATCGCCTTTTACATTTTTGTTTGTTTGCAATACTCCTAGTTTCAGCCAAACCCTTACTTCTTTATTCCCTATGCTTTTATAAATTTCACAATAAATGTTAACTTTCCATTACACTCCCCTACCCAAACTTACGGGACCTGACCACACATGCCTCTTACCCGTACAAGGCCATTCCACGGTTTTGACACCAAACCTCATCTCCTGGAGTAAATGGCCTCTCTTGCTTAGAGGTATCTTGTGACCAGCATTGGCATTCCTGATGCCGTTTCACCTTACATCTTTGAGACTCTGTTTTGAAAAAGATGCTCAAAACTTTTCAATCGTCTCCATATTTCACGAATGAACTCTGTGCACATCCAACCATTTTGAACGAGTGCCCACAATGACTCAAAACAGAACCCTTGACAGGGCCCACGGCCGATGTGTAACAACTCCAGGGTTTACCCAGTCGTTTACATGAATGATTTGGAGATGCTGGTGTTGGACTGGGGTGTACAAAGTTAAAAATCACACAACACCAGGTTATAGTCCAACAGGTTTAATTGGAAGCACACTAGCTTTCGGAGCGATGCTCCTTCATCAGGTGATTGTGGTGGGCTCGATCGTAACACAGAATTTATGTGTTATTTATTTATTTATAAATTCTGTGTTACGATCGAGCCCTCCACAATCACCTGATGAAGGAGCATCACTCCAAAAGCTAGTGTGCTTCCAATTAAACCTGTTGGACTATAACCTGTGTGATTATTAACTTCGTTCACATGAATGTGGGACAGAGCTGCTGGGTGGTTACTTTTGTCCTTGTTGGCACTCTGCGCATTGCTCCATCAATACGGCCATGCCAGCATCCAAACCTGGCCACCAGACTTAACATCTTGTCGATACCTTCATTTTGGAAACTCCTGCATGGAACAATCACTCCTGCTCTCCATAACATGCTGTCCTCCACAGTGATTTGGTCTTGCAGAGTTCAGAAAGGTTTCGATTCTGCTTGTGATGGCTCCTTTGTTTTGCCCATCACCACCAGCTGTTTTAGTTTTGCCAGGGTAGGATCTTTTTGGGTCCACAGTCTGACATTGGCAGCAGTGACTGGAAGGATGCTCAGAAAGTCTAAAACGTCTTGGCTACAAGACCATTTCCAATGCTGACCCATTTTCAGTAGCCGATGTAAGGGTGCCAGGATGGAGGCCAGGTTATGTATTAATTTTCCATAATAATTCACCAACCCGAAGAAAGACCTAAGCTCCGGTATAGATGTGAGGGGCATGGTACCTTTGATTGCCCTGACTTTATCATCCAATGGATGTAACCTAGTCTTGTTGACATGACAATGCAAGTAGTTCACTTGGGGTGCCTGGAACACATATGTTTCCCTCCTAAGGTGTACACCCACCTTGGTGAAATGTTTAAGCACAATGTCCAAGTTCTCTAAATGCTCTTCATTGGTCTTCCCAGTTATTAGCACTGATAAATGGCGATCTGGTGTAGCCCTTGTAAAGTGTTCTCCGTTGTCTGCTGGAAAATGGCACAGGCTCATGATACCCCAAAAGGTAGTTTCATATATTGGCACCAACCCTTATGGGAATTCATTGTAGCGTTCATCTGAGAGTCCTTATCGAATTGTAATTGCAGGCATGCATGACTTATGACCAGCTTCATGTAGGACAGCAGAACCCCCACTGCTCCCCACCCCCCACCCAGTTCTGTGTATAAGTAGTTAATTTGAAGAATTGGGCATTTATCTAGCTGCGAAAAGTGGTTCAACATTTATTTGGAATCCCTGCAAAGGTAAACTGAAACATTATACTTCACAATTGTATTTGTTCCATTCTGCAAAATGTACTGGTTTGATGATTCCTTTGCTTTCCACCCTCCTGATTTCTGTCTCTACTTTTGCACATAAGGCAAATGTCACTTGGCGGGCCTTATAGAAATGTGGAATTGCTTCTTGATTAACATGTAAGGTGGCCTTGGCCCCCTTGTCGGTCCAGAGACCTCCCTGTAAAAATTCCAGGCATTTAATTATGACTTCACTGGGGCAGCCATTTTCTAACCAAAAAATGTTCAACCAATCAAATTGAATCAACCTCTTTCAGCCCATCAAACTTGGGCCTGGGCCTTTTACTACAATCAGTGTTATCTGAACCAGGAACCAGAACCGAGAGCCTTAATCTGTAGAGGCTCCCCAGTATAAGGCCTTAACCTGGTTGAGGTCCTACACAAACTTAAGGGTTGGAATCCAGAGTGAATTTTGGTAAAGACTAGTTCTGCATTCACTGATATAGCCACGCTGGTATACGGTTCTGATATGGATGTTGCTAAGCAATATACCTATTCCAAACCAGATATAGGTGCACTTTCCTGGGTGTGCACTCTTCTGGATACCGGCCTATGAATTCTCTTATTCAGTTCAGGCCTAGTGGGATTATTTTGCTGCCTCGAGTCCGCATACCACTAGCAACTACAATGGCCTGCCGGCCCAGATCCTTAAGAAAATTTCAACCCTTTGACCGAGGCTTTGCTTTGTTTTAGGGTTTTGCTGTGGGCTGATCGGGGGTCCATCTGTTCAGGATACGTTTTGAATGAGGCTACACAATTGCCTTCACTCAAGTGGTGTCCCTCAAGCTCTGTCAGCCTGGCAAAGGTGTCCACTTCCCCCATCATACCTTGTAACTCATAAGCTCCATTTACTGCATTTTCTATCAAACAAAGCCAGTTGCAATGCCTGTTTAAAGTCCAGTTGGTTTTCAGCTAGTAAGCACTTTTGCATGTTGACAGTAATCCCACTATTGTCACCACTGAAATAACTCCACAAATGCCAGTATCCTGTCACAAAGTCACCTTTTAATTATACACGCAAAGTATATGACACTGACTCAGCTAGCACACAGCCAGTTCCAAGAGTGAACAGAACCCCTGATGTTACTGTTTATATCTGTCAGTGAGGGCTCCCTGATTGGATCAGACTAACAGTCCCAATCAGGGAATGCATATTCTTTGAGATCCACTGGCTGACATAGCTCCAATCAATACACTCAGCTCTAGAATTCAGTTCTTTTTGTAGAATTACAGGATGATTACAGCACAGAAAAAAGCCATTCGGCTGAATGAGCACTTTAAGACAGCCTTGCAAATTCTCTCTTTTTGTTCTTATTTCATTTCCTCTCAAAAGCCACAACTGACTTTATCTGAAACCATTCACTTGAGACACAATGGGCAACAGAAGCAGACCACAGAAAGCAGCAGCACACGGAGAAGATAAATTGAAGGGCACTGGAGAATGTTATTGAACAGTGAGATCTAGGGGTTCGGGTGCATAGTTTGCTGGAAGTTGCATCACAGGTAGACAAGGTGGTAAAGAAGGCACTTGGCCTCATTGCTCAGGCCACCAAGTTTAGGAGTTGGAACATCACATTGTGGTTGGTTAGGCCACTTTGAGTACTGTATACAGTTCTGTTCACCCAGCTAATGAACATGATAATCTGATAGCTAGACTCCAGGCTAGTGTGTTATCTGCTCCGTTTGAGTCTCTGGCTAAGAAATGTGAAGGCTTGGAGGCCCACTCCAGGTGGAATAATATTCAACTTGTAGGTTTACCAGAGGAATTCGAGGGTCCTCACCCCACAGAATTTATGGTTCAACTTAT
The DNA here is from genome assembly GCF_004010195.1 of Chiloscyllium plagiosum. Taxonomy (NCBI): domain Eukaryota; kingdom Metazoa; phylum Chordata; class Chondrichthyes; order Orectolobiformes; family Hemiscylliidae; genus Chiloscyllium; species Chiloscyllium plagiosum. Next base: position 82,450,132 of record NC_057720.1, on the reverse strand, counting down.
ACAGGACTTGTTCAGACTTGAGGCTAAACCCATGTTCGATAGGGCTCATCGCATGCTGTGTGCTAAACCAAAAGAAGGGAAGCTACCTTGCCCGATGGTCGTCAAGGTGAACCAGTTTTGAGTGAGAAATCACATTCTAGGCCATGCTGGAGATGCTTTTCCCATTGTACATAATGGAAAGAGAGTACACATTTTTCCGGATTTCACCTCAACTGTGGCTAAGCGGGTGCGGCTTTTGCCAAGGTAAAAAAGAAGCTGCACTTATGTCCTAACGTTAAATTTGGTCTTCGTTATCCAGCAATATTACCTATCATCTTACTGAGCAGCCTAACTCATAGGTTTGATGACCCAGGTTGGGCTATGGACTTGGTGAATAAAAACCTTGAAAAGATTGCGGTTCCAGAGCCGGATTAATAGTTGGGCCTAACTAGGCTGATAGCTGGTATGCTGTGTTTACGGACTTGGATTTAGTATTCTTCTTATATTTGACTTCATTCACCAAGAGGTATTGGTTTTCTTACTCAAGATATTATTTTGTCGAAAGGTTGCTGTATTGGTACCAAAGCATGTAGAGTTTAAATATTTAAGTATATATAGTATATATTTTTACTACATTTTTTTCTTTGTAGTTTCTGTACAGTTGGCTTTTACATTCCTAGGTCGCCGTGTAGTTTCCTTGAGCTACAAAAGATGACAGGTTTTCTTTTTTACTATAGGGGAAGACAACACTCACCCATCTAGAGGATACTTTTGCTGGGAGAGGGAGGGGTTGGTGGAGTTTGTTTTGTTCTGATGGGGATGGGGAGGGGTGACACACACCTCACGTTTACAATTGTTTATCTATTATTGCATATTTGGGATTTTGCATGTGATTATTACATATGGCACAGTTTAATGCTTCACCACCTTTTGTAGGTGGGGGCATTAAATTTGCCAGTCTGAATTGCAGAGGCCTGAACAACCCAAATAAACGCTGTAAAGTTGTTTTTTATGCCATCTTAATGCTCATATGATTTATTTACGAGAAACTCACTTGAAAAATATAGACAGCCCTAAGTTGAAACGAGGTTGGGGATTGGACAAGTGTATTTTTCCTCTTCTTCTAACAGATCTTGAGGAGTTGCTATTCTTTGACATAAATCTATTCCTTTCATCCATGCTAAAACTATCTCTGACTCTACTGGCAGATTTATTATTATTGGACAGATTTTTCACATTGATGTAATTTTGGCTAATGTTTATACTTAAAATGGGACAATGACGCTTATTTCAACGGTTCCTTTCAATGTTACAGGATTTATCTTCACACCAACTAATCTTGGGTGGAGATTTTAATTGTTGTTCGAATCCTCACTTAGACCTCTCTTCCTCTGTTCTGAGTGCCCAGTCCAAATCTGCTAAAATAATTCAGACTTTTATGGAGGAGTTTAATGTTGTTAATTCCTGGCAGTTCTTTAATCCCTCTAAAAAGGAGTATTCTTTTTTTTTCCCACATGTCCACCACATATTGATTTCTTTTTGGTGGATGACAGACTGCTCACATTCCTTTCTGGTTGCAAATATGATTCAATTGCTTTATCAGACCATGCATCTGTCTCAATGATTGTTCGTTTTCAGAAGTTTCTTAATACACGCCCACCTTGGCATCTCAATACACACTTGTCCTTAGAGGAGGATTTTGTTAATTTTGTTTTAAATCTAACCACTGAGATACAAGATTAACAAAATTTTCCTCTAAGAACAAGCGCGTACTGAGATGCCAAGGTGGGCGTGTATTAAGAAACTTCTGAAAGCGAACACTCAGAGACAGATGGATGGTCTGAAAAAAAAAATCATATTTTCAGATTTTGTTAATTTTGTATCTCAGCAGTTAGATTTTTATTAAAAAATTAACAAAATCCCAGGTCTTACAGCTTCCTTGCTGTGGGAAACCCTGAAGGCACTCATCAGGGCTGAAATAATTTCTTATGCAGCCCACAAGAAGACTTATGAAAGAGAAATTGGCATGGTTAGCACAAGGTCTTTCTCAATTGGAGTCTCTTTATGCAATCTCCAAGTCTTCAGAAGTATATAAAGAACGCATATCACTACAGGCAGAGTATGATGTTGTAATGTCACAATACACCACCGAGATTTTACTTCACTCTTGGTCTAAATTTTCTCAACAAGGAGATAGAACAAGTAATTTGTTGGCAGATTCAGTTGCACCAAGTATCCTCATCTCAATTAATACCCCAATTAAGGCTAATTCAGTTGTCACATCAGACCCATTAGAAATCAACAAGGCTTTGAAGGAATTTTACATTTCACTTTATTCATCTGAATGTTCTTCAGCTATACTGCAGATTTTGATACCTTTTTTGATAAGATTAACCTTCCTACTATGTGGCAAAGGAATTGGAACAACCAATCACAGCAATAGAACTTGAGGCTGCAGGTAGATCACTACAAAGTTGTAAAAGTCCTGGTCTGGATGGTTTTCTGGTCGAGTTTTATAAAATGTTTTGGAAGAGGCTGGCTCTGCTTTTGGTAGATGTGTTTGTTGAAGCATTTAATTCTTCTTCAAACTTTAACTCAGGCATCAATTTCTTTGCTTTTAAAGAAAGGCAAAGATCCCTTATTGTGTGGTTCATATCGTCCTATAAGTCTGCTAAATGTTGACTTTAAATTATTGTCAAAGCTATTGGCCCGACCCTTGGACCATCCTTTCAACTATCATATCCTTGGATCAAATTGGATTTATTCACAACAGGCACTTCTTTTTTAATCTTAGGTGGGCAATTAACATTGTTTACAATTCTTGCCCATCCACTCTCCCTGAGGCATCACCGCAGATCGCTGTTAGGCCCAATAACTTGAATTCTGATTATTTCCACCTTTATCACTCCAAGATAAGGTTGTCCTTTGAGTCCACTGCTGTTAACCATTGTAATTGAACTCTGTCTATTGCTCTACGGACTCACCCTGATTTCTCTGGCGTTATTAGAAATGGTGTGGAGTCAAAGGTTGCCCTCTATGCAGATGACCTTTTGCTATTTGTCTTGAACTTATCTCTCTCTCCATTCCCACCACACTTTCAGTTTAGAATCTTTCAGTAAGATTTCTGGGTATAAATTGAATTTTAGCAAAAGTGAGATATTTGTTATCAATAGGCCTGGCAGGGAATACCCACTAGATAATTTACCATTTAAAATTGCCAACTCTGCTTTCGTTTATCTTGGTATACGTGTTGCAGGTACATTAGATAATTTGTACAGGAAACATTTTGAACCATTACTGGTATAAATTAAATGAGCAATGACTTCAAACGATGGTCTCTCCTTGATTTTCTTATTTATCTAAATGCATACCAATTTTTCTCCCTCTTTCCCTTTTCCATAGATAGTCTCATTCTTGAATTTATCTGGAATAAAAAACTCCTGGGTTATGTAAACAGTTGTTTCAGAGACCTAAGACACTAGGTGGAATGGTGCTGCTGAATATTTTGTTGTATTATTATTATGCTATTTATTATAACATTAGAAATTTGAACTATTGGCTCCAATATGAGAACCTTGATGCTCTCCCAAATTGGTTGACCATTGAGGCAAATTCCACCCATCCGGTAACATTGCATTCACCTCCTTTCTTCAACCTGTATTTACATGAACAATGTAATTGTTTTATCCTGTCTTAAAATCTTCAATTTGGACATCAGTTTGCCTTTCAGTCATTTTCCACTAAGACACCACTGTCGGCAAGCCATATTTTTTCCCCCATCTTTAATGGACAGTGCCTTTCCTGGTTGGTCTAAGTTAGGAATAAAAACTGTGAAAGATTTATGTTGATGGTATTTTTGCATCTTTTCAACAATTAGTTGATAAGTTTTCACTTCGTAAAAGCCACTGCTTTAGAACCATCCAAGTTGGCAGTTTTGTCCATGGTTCATTTCAGGTTTACCCCACCCTTCCTAATGATACTGATTTTGACATCTTTCTAGAACCGCTTCCTTAATTAAAAGGGGCCTATTTCAGCTATTTATTCAGACATTCATAAAGTATGCTCAGATTCTCTTGATTCTATTAAAGCTATTTTGGAGGCAGATCTGGAAGAGGTAATTCCAGGTGATGTGTGGAATGAGATTTGACAAAGGGTGCACAGATCATCTATCTTTACAAAATGGCATAGTGGCTCAGTGATTAGCACTGCTGCCTCACATCACCAAGGACCTGGATTCGATTCCTGCCTCGGGTGACAGTCTGTGTGGAGTTTGCACATTCTCCCCATGTCTGTGTGGGTTTGCTCCGGTTTACTCCCTCAATCCAAAGATGTGCAGGTCAGGTGAATTGGCCATGCTAGGTTGCCCATAGCTTTTCAAATTCCCTACAGTGTGGAAGCAGGCCCTTCAGCCCAACCAGTCCACACCAACCCTCCAAAGAGTAACCCACACAGACCCATTTCCCTCTGACTAATGCACCTAACACTATGAGCAATTTAGCATGGCCAATTCACCTAAGCTGCACATCTTTGGACTGTGGGCGGAAACCAGAGCACCCAGAGGAAACCCACGCAGACACGGGGAGAATGTGCAAACTCTACACAGACATTTGCCCGAGGCTGGGATCGAACCTGGGACCCTGGTGCTCTGAGGCAGCAGTGCTAACCACTGAGCCACTGTGCATTAATAAGGGGTAAATATAGGGTAGTGAATGGGTCTGGGTGCGTTTCTCCTCAGAGGGTCGGCGTGGACTTGTTGGACTGCAGGGCCTGTTCCTATACTGCAGGGAATCTAAAACACTGCACTAAATAAAACAAGCTTCTACACTGCACACACTACACTAAAACTAGACTTGCAAAAATATTTGAGGAGGTGTCTCCATCCTGTGATCAGTGTCAATAAACCCCAGCAAGTTATATGCACATTAGATTGGATTACTTACAGTGTGGAAACAGGCCCTTCGGCCCAACAAGTCCACACCGACCCGCCGAAGCGCAACCCACCCAAACCCATTCCCCCACATTTTATCCCTTCACCTAACACTATGGGCAATTTAGCACGGCCAATCCACCTAACCTGCACATTTTTGGACTGTGGGAGGAAACCACAGCACCTGGAGGAAACCCACGCAGACACGGGGAGAATGTGCAAACTCCACACAGACAGTTACCTGAGGCAGGAATTGAACCCGGGTCTCTGGCACTGAGGCAACAGTGCTAACCACTGTGCCGCCCACATGTTCTAACCTTGCCCTTCTTTAAGTAGATATTGGACTGATACCTTTGACATCTTATCCAAGGTAGCGGGTGAAAATCTTATTCCTAATGCTATTACTGCTTTGTTCGGGATGTCACCCTCTTTACCTAATCTTTCTTCCTCCAAAAAAAGACAAGATAGCATTCACTACCCTATTGGCCAGAAGATTGATATTGTTAAAATAGAAATCTCTAATTCCACCTATTCATGAACACTGGGTTAGAGATGCGCTATACTTTCTTAAGTTATCATTATCTGGCTCATCTAACAAATTTACAAAAATCTGGAATCATTTTCTTTCAATCTGTTGAGGGTATTGTCTTTTTAACTGCTCCAGACTGAGGTATCTTCTGTTGTGGTGATTTTTTCTTTTTCTTTTGCTAAAGCAGTTATCTTACAGCTGGTCTAATTTATTATGGTTTTTGTGCTTTGTATATGTTTATATTTATTAGAGTTTTTTTTTGTATTTTGGGGGAGGTATGTGCCATGGGGAGGGTGGTCAGGGTATTGCTTACAATTGGTTATTGCTTGTGATTGCACCTTGTTCTGCTGTCATTTTTTGGGAAAAATTAATAAAAGTTAAGAAAAAAAAGAACCTGAGCAGCAAAATTTTCACACAGAAGATGGTGCGTATGTGGAATGATCTGCAGAAGAACTGGTAGATGCAAATATGGTTACAACATATAAAGACATACATACAGGTACATGAATAGGAAAGATTTACAGGGATATGGAGCAAACACAGGCAAATGGGACTAGTTTAGTTTGGGAAACCCAGTTGGGTTTCTGTTGTATATGACACTAGTTAAAAGTCACACAACTCCAGGTTATAGTCCAATAGGTTTATTTGGAAGTGCAAGTTTTCGGAGCACTGCTCCTTCATCAGTTAGCTAGTGCAGGAGGATCAAAGGACACAGAATTTATAGCAAAACATCATAGTGTCTTACAACTGATGCGATATATTGAACAAACCTACATTGCTGTTAAGTCTTTCATCTTTTAGAAAGGGTTGCAAGTTTCAATTCATTAATACGTAAATCCCAGAATTTTACATATTAATGAATCAAAACCTGCAACTCTTTCTCAAAGACTTAACAGCAATCCAGGTTTGTTCATGATTTGGAGATGCTGGTGTTGGACTGGGGTGTACAAAGTTAAAAATCTCACAACACCAGGTTATAGTCCAACAGGTTTAATTGGAAGCACTAGCTTTTGGAGTGCTGCTCCTTCATCAGATGATTGTACAATCTTATACTCCGCAACCACCTGATTAAAGCTGTTGGACTATAACCTGTGTGGATTTTTAACTAGGTTTGTTCAATATATCACATCAATTGTATGACACTATGATCTTTTGCGATAAATTCTGTGTCTTATGATCCTGGCCCACTAGCTACCTGATGAAAGAGCAGGGCTCCAAAAGCTTGTACTTCCAAATAAACCTGTCGGACTATAATCTGATGTTGTGTGATTTTTAACTTTGTCCACCCCAGTACAACACCGGCATCTCCACACCATGTCTCCGACTCTGTACTTACCTGGAAAGACAGTCCACCGCAGGAGAAAAAAAAATTTTTTGCAGCCTTGCTCAATTTTCTTGGAGCCTTCTTTTCGATTCTCACCAACTCCTTTATTAGGTGATGGGATCACTCCACCAAGTTATTCACTGTAGACGAGTCTCTATGACAATGAAAATAAAATTGTGCAAATAATAATTCACATTACAATAGCATTTACTAGTTCTTTACTGAAAGGTGTGCATCCGCACTCACCCCTTTAGAATCCATTCTGCCCAAAATCCGCAACCTTAGTTTGCCCCTTTACAGCAAGCACCCGAGAACTTCTACTCCCTCAGCAACCTAATGGGAACTGCTTTTCCATCAATGTACCAGCCCCCACCTAATTCTTCATCATACCTATCTTTCTCTCCTGCTTCTTTTGTCGGTGCAAGAAAGGTGACCCGAAAAAGTGAGACCACCAACACGCTCGCTGCTGACAGGCTAGGCACCAGGGACGTCAACCTTGATTGGCCAAGCTCTTCGCTCCGTTCAAATTAGTCGGAGGGAACTTCTCTCATTGGCCGATCGTATTCCCCGCCCTCCTCAACCCAGTCAATTTTGGCGCCTCAGGAGTTCAGCTCTGCTTTGAAGAAGGGTTATTAGACTAGTTTAAAGTCAAAAATCACACAATACCAGGTTGTAATTGGAAGCACACTAGCTTTCGGAGCTCCTTCACGACTCGTTTACTCTTTCTCGCCAAAGATGCTGTCAGCAATTTTCTTGTTTTTGCATATCCAGCACCCGCAGTTCACTATGAAAACAAAACCAAAGATCTGCCGATGCTGGAAATCGAAACAAAAAACGTCTGGCAGGATCTGGGGAGAGAAAGAGTTAACATTTTGGAGCAATATCTGATTTGGATCCGCAGTTACCAGAGTCAGAACAATCTACCTACTTAGAGAGTCAGCATTTAGCAACGAGATAGGGAGTGGATAAAGTTAATACGTATCAGGACATTCACTCACTTGGAGATATGGAGCAGATAAAGAAAAAAGTGAATCCCAGACTGGGAGCATTCATTTATATAACGTCAGCAGGTGCAGCAGCAGTGTCCATCTACATGATTCGCGACAGAAATTCACCAAAGCTCGTTAGAGAGCAATGACCATTATTGTCTAGAGGAAAAAGGGGGCTGCAGATACATAGGAACACACCACCTGCAACATCCCCTCCAAACTACTGGCCATCCTGACTTGGAAACATATTGCCATCCCTTCTTTGTTGCTGGGTTAAAGTTCTGGCGCTCACTAACAGCATTTGGGGGCAGTTATATCACACATCCATTTGGTTCATGAAAACAGCTCAGCACCAATATCTCCAGAGCAACCTGGGATGGGCAGTAAATGCTGACCCATAAACACTGAATGAATGATTTAAAACATAATGGGATATACTTTACTCAGGTTATACTTTGAAAACTCCATCTTCTCACAGACTGAGTGTACCTAGAAGCATAAATGTAATTTTTATGCCAGCTTATCTATATTTTGGGCACGAGTGTCTCCACTCACAAGCTACAAGAGAAATATAAGCAATGTATATACCTCTTTACCTTATACTTCATCCTGTATTAAGGCATTCAACCCTGTCAACAGAACAAACTCCACAAGATGTTGGGGAAATTTGGCTGTCCATCAAATCTCCTAAATCTTATCCGCAACTTCCAGGACAACATGTGATGTATAATTTGATGGCTTCACTTCAACAGTTTGAGAGTGAAAAATAGAGCAAATAAGGCTTGTGCCATAGCCCACATTTTGATTGGCAGCTTCTGCTCCATGTTCCTGACCATTGCCTTCCCTGCAAATAAAACAGTAAGCACATAATAATAAGAGTATTTTGATTATACTTGTCAGTGAATTTATCTAATAAATAAGAGTACAGCTTGAGGTCCAGGTTTTGGAGCATGGCAACCTGATGTCGTCATGCAGTTAATCAATGAAGATAAGAGTTTCATGGGTAATATGCTTCAGGGAGCGACCACCCTGTAACCTCACAGAGTGCAAACTGAGAGGGACTGGGTAGTTGCCAGAGAATTAAAAAAAAAGATCAGGTAGTTCAGAAGATCCCTGCTTTCTAACCAACGTTTGGTTCTATATATAGAATGGGAAGAGGGTTCTCTTGGGGAATACAGCCAGAATTAAGATGACAGTAGTATAAATGCTCAACTGTACAGGAAGGAAGAAGGAAAGTCAGGAGACTGATAGGTTTGAAGATTAAACAATTTTGGAAGCAAATAGATGCTTGTGTGGTGACTAGGGCAACTAGCTGGTATGTTACATCCCTGATGCCAGGTTCAAAGATATTACCAAGTGGCTACAGAAAATTCTGGAGTGGGTGAACAGTTAGAGGTTATGGTTCATATTGGTAACAGTGATGTAATCAAAAAAAGAGGTTGAGGTTCTTGAAGTAGATTTTAAAGAGTTAGGAAAGAGATCAAGAAACAGGAGCTCAAAAGTAGCAATTTTAGCATTACGCCATATCATGAACTAGTGAGTGCAAAAGCAGAGCAGATGAATGCGCAATAGAGTCGACAACACTTTAGATTCTTGGTGCAGTGGGGCTAATTCTGGGAAGGTTGGATCTACACAGGCCTCAAGGGTTGTACCTCAGTAGGGTTGGAACCAATGTTATTCTGGAAATAAGGAGGGAAAGAAAAACAAGGAACCAAAGCCCTGATAGCTGGGAAATAGATTCTGTTGTTAAACATGTGATAACAGCACAACTGTATCTATGTGACTGAGCAGAGACGACACAGATTTATGAACAGGAAATGGTATTTGATACTAAAGCATAAATTTCTGGTGAAACGCAGCAAGTCTGACAGCATCTGTGGGAAGAAATCCATGGTAAAGTTTTGAGTCCAGTGACTCTTCATCAGAACTGATAGCAGCTAGGAAAAGAAGTGGTTTTTATACAGAGGTGAGGTTGAGGTGTAGCAGGGAGGCATGGGGGCAGGAGGAGGGCAGTGGTGAGCAGATAGATGGAGATGGAGTCCTGAGAGATCTATAAAGCGGATAAGTAAACAAGGAGATTATGGAGATGTTAGATCTTCTGCAATTGCATGAGAAGGTATCGGAGGTGTTGGGAATGGGGAAGGAGTGGATCAGAATACCAGGAAGGAATGGTCCCTGTGCAATGCTGACAAGGAAGGGAATGGAAATATGTGTCTGGTTGTGGCATTTTGTTGGAGGTGATGGAAATGGTTTACAATCCTTTGGTTGTGGAGGTTGGTAGAGTGGCAAGTGAGGTCCAGGGGGACTCTATCATTGTTGTGGGATGGAATATAGACATGAGGGCAGAAGTGTGGGAGGCTGATCAAACACAGCTTAGAACTCTGTCAACCATGGTATAGTGGAGAATTCACAGTTGAGGGAAAAGGTGGACATTTTTGACATCCTACTGTGGAAGGTGGCATTGCCAGAACAAGTGTAATGGAGATGTAGAAACTGGGAGAATGGGATGGAGTCCTTTCAGGAATCAGCGTGAGATTAGAGTTGAAGTACCTGTGGGAGCCAGTGCATTGTAATGGATGTTGGTGGCCAGGGTATCCTTAGAAATAGAAACAGAGATGTCGAGGAAGGGAAGGGGTGAATCAGAGATGGACCAAGTGAAGGTGAGGGCAGAGTGAAAATTGGAAGCAAAATTGATTAACTTCTCCAGTTCAGAACAAGAGGAAAGTAGCATCAAAGATGCCATTGATGTACTGGAGAAAGAGTAATGGGGAGGGAACCGAGTGGATTGGAACAAAGACAGTTTGATGTACCTGAAACAAAAACAGAAATTGCTGATGAAACTCAGTAGGTCTGGCAGCAGCTGTGGGAAGAAAGCAAAGTTAATACTTTGTGTCCGGTCGGGCAGAGGGTAGAGAGGATAGGTGAGAAGGAAGATGGACAGGTGGGACAGTTCAAGAGGGCGGTGCAGAGTTAGAGGGTTGGATCTGGGATAAGGTGGGAGGAGGGGAAATGAGGAAATTGGTGAAATCGACATTGATCCCGTGTGGTTGGAGGGTCCCAAGGCGGAGATGAAGTGTTTTTCCTCCAGGTGTCAGATAGCTGGAATTTGGCGACAGAGGAAACCTAGGACTTGCATGTCCTGGCAGAGTGGGATGGGGAGTTGAAGTGTTTGGCCACAGGGCGGTGGGGTTGTTTTGTGCGTGTGTCACAGAGATGCTCTCTGAAACATTCAGCAAGTTGGCATCCTGTCTCCCTAAGGTGGAGGAGACCACATCAAGAGCAACGGACACAGTAGATTATGTGTGTGGAGGAGCAGAGATTTCCCCTGCCATTTATCTCTTGCCCATCCCCCAACCCGCCACCAAACTGCAGCCCCCCCTCTCCTCACATTCCTGATTAAGAGCTTATGTTCGAAACATTGACTCCCCTGCTCCTTGGGGGCCGACCTGCTGTGCTTTTCCAGCACCACACTTTTTGACACTGATTTCCAGCATCCGCAGTCCTCATTTTCTCCCTATGGATTACTATTAACATTACTTTTACGCCATCACCTCCCCATAACGTTTGCTGCATTTCCCAAGAAAAGATTAAGCCCTTTTCTCAGTCACAACATCTGAAATACAATCTACATTAACTAAAATACTTGAATCAGTCAGGCAATTGCAATTTGAGCAGGTAATTTGAAGGACTATTCACCTGCAAGTGATATTCAGTCTTTCATCTATAGATGGAGCTATTGCTAGTCATCTGGTATTTTTCAATTCGATTTTCACAAAGGATGCTTATGTGATGAGTAAATGTTAAATCATTTTGAATACCAATATTCATGAGAATCCATGTACAAATTTACCAGAATCAGCCCCAAATGCACATGCACATTTTTCAATGCAGTGTTTGAACTAAGCAAGGAAAATCAACCAAGAGTTCCAAGACCCTACTCCAAAGAGAATATGGATAGTATGTGGAAGTGTGATTTCATTTAGTTGTAATTAGATTAGATTCCCTCCAGCGTGGAAACAGGCCATTTGGCCCAACATGTGTACACTAACCCTCCAAAGAGTAACTCACCCAGACCTATTTCCCTCTGACTAATGCACCTCATATTATGGTCAATTTAGCATGGTCAATCCACTTGGCTTGCACATCTTTGGATTGTAGGCGGAAACCGGAACATTCGGAGGAAACCCACACAGACACGGGGAGAATGTGCAAACTCCACACAGACAGTTGCCTAAGGCTGGAATTGAACCCAGGTCCCTAGCACTGTGAGGCAGCAATTCCAACCACTGAGCCACCATGCCACCTGTAATGCTTCACTTTGTGTGATATCTCCTGAGCCATTTATTATTGCAGAATTCAATTTACCAGGAGCAGGAGGAGACCACTTGGCTTGTCAAATCTCTTCCCCATATAATCAATTAGATCATGACAGTTCTGTATCTAAACTCCATCCATCTCCCCCAATTGGTTCTGTAAAACTTCATATGCTTACTCCACAAAAACCTATCAATTTTCATTTGAACTTTGTTAGTAATTGACCACCAGCCTCAACAACCTTTTAGTGGATAAAGCTTCAGATTTCCGCTACCTTTTTGATGAAGAAGAGTTGTTGGCTGTCAGTTCTGAACGGTTTGGTTTAAGGCTATATCTCATGTTTTCAACTCCCCTCGTGAAAGGAAATATGCTACAGGGGAAAGGAAGGGGTGTGGGATTAGCTGTGTTGCTCATGTGAAGAGTTAGCATAGACCACAACAAGTAAAATGGCCTTGGCTTGTGCAGCAACCATTCTATGATTCATTCCCTTATTCTATCCATCTTTTTGAATTCCTTAATTGTCTTAAGCACTTTACGTAACATCAGTATTAACATTATCAAGATTACAAGGTGTAATAAAATCATTGCATGGGATTGTAATAACAGAAAGGACATGCAGTGAGGGGGAAATTTTGTGGCAATTGTAGTGGAGAAAGTGAGGACTGTAGACGTTGGAGATTAGAGTCGAGAGTGTGGTGCTGGAAAAGCACAGCAGGTCAGGCAGCATCCGAGGAGCAGCAGAATCGATGTTTTAGGCATAAGCCTTTCATCAGGAATGAGGCTTGCGGGCCAGGGGGTTGAGAGATAAATGGGAGGCTGAGAGCTAAATGGGAGGTGGGTGGAGTTGGAGGGAAGGTAGCTGAGACTGCGATAGGTAGAAGGTGATAGGTCGGAGAGAGGGGTGAAGCAGATAGATGGGAAAGGTGATGGACAGGTCTAGAGGGCAGTGCTGAGTTAGAGGCTTGGGACTGGGATAATGTGGGGGGAGGGGAAATGAGGAAACTGTTGAAATCCACATTTATCCCATGTGGTTGCAGGGTCCCAAGGCAGGATATAAGGCGTTCTTCCTCCAGGCATTGGGTGGTTACAGTTTGGTAGTGGTGGAGGCCCAGGACCTGCATGTCCTTGATGGAGTGGGAGGGGGATTTGAAGTGTTCAGCCACTGGGCGGTGGGGTTGGTTGGTGCGGGTGTCCCAGAGATGTTCTCAGAAACAATCTGCAAGTAGGATTCCTGTCTCCCCGACGTGGAGGAGACTTCATCGGGTGCAATGGATACAGTATATGACGTTGGTAGAGGTACAAGTCAATTTCTGTTGAATGTGGAAGGATCGTTTGGGACCCTGGACGGAGATGAGGGGAGTGGTGTGGGCGCAGATCTTTCACTTCCTGTGGTGGCAGGGAAAAGTGCCAGGAGTGGGGTGTGGGCTGGTGGGGGGGCATGGATCTGATGAGGGAGTTGCGGAGGGAATGGTCTCTATGGAACACTGATAGGGGTGGGGAGGGGAAAATATCTCTGGTATCTGCCGGCTGCGGTGGATCCTGCGGTGGTAGGGGTGGCAGTCATTCCTCCCAGCAATTGTGGCGGCGTGGGTGGAAGTGACGTCATCGTTCACCTGGGTGGTCGTGGAATGAGCAGCCACGTGGCTAATGGCATCTGAGCAGTTCCAGAGGCCAGGGGAAGGTTCTGAAACGTTCAAGGAAACCCGTGTATTGAGATAAGTGCATGAAAGTTTGTTTAACATATGCTCTTTTATGTCCATCGTGATATATTTCTCTCCTCACCGCTATCAGCGTTCCAGATAGACCATTCCCTCCGTGTCTCCCTCACCCGCCACCAGCCCACATCCCACTCCTGGCAGTTTTCCCTGCCACCGCAGGAAGTGCAAAGCCTGCGCCCACACCACTCCCTTCACCTCCGTCAAAGGCCTCAAAGGATCCTTCCACATCCTACAGAAATTGACCTGTACATCTACCAATGCCATCTACTGTATCCGTTACACGCGATGTGGTCTTGTCTACAGCAGCGAGACAGGATGCCTACTTGCGGATCGTTTCAGAGAACATCTCTGTGACACCCGCACCAACCAACCCCACCGCCCAGTGGCTGAACACTTCAATTCCCCCTCCCCCTCTGTCAAGGACATGCAGGTCCTGGGCCTCTTCCATCGCCAAACCATTACCAACCGATGCCTGGAGGAAGAACGCCTCATATTCCGCCTTGGGACCCTGCAACCACATGGGATAAATGTGCATTTTAACAGTTTCCTCATTTCCCCTCTCCCAGAATTACCCAGTCCCAAGCCTCCAACTCGGCATTGCCCTCCTGACGTCCATCACCTTTCCCATCTGTCTGCTCCACCCCCCGACCTATCACCTTCTCCCTCACCTTCATCTACATATTGCAGTCTCAGCTACCTTCTCCCCAACCTCACCCCCCTCTCCCATTTATCTCTCAGACCCCTGGCCCACAAGCCTCATTCCTGATGAAGGGCTTATGCCCGAAATGTCAATTCTCCAGCTCCTCGGATGCTGCCTGACCTGCTGTGTTTTTCCAGCATGCCAATTGTAGTGCTCTTGCTTTTAAATCCAAATATTGAGGACTCGAATTTCCACTTGAAGGTCTTGGTTGTCCATCTAGTGCAGGACTCAGGGAGTTTCAGAAATATTGTCTATTAGAGGCAATGATTAACACTTCAATTTGATGAAGATAAGCGGAGCAATTCCCCTTGTATCTCAATTAACATCCATGAATACCCACGTAAAAACCCACAAAATCAGATTCTGTGCTGAACTGTTTTGAAGATCAATATATCCTTCCTGAGTGGTGCTACACAGAACAGAATGCTGTATTCCAGAGTAGAGTTGGCTGAGGGTGCGACCTTAGAGATTTATAAAATTATGAGGGGCATGGATAGGATAAATAGACAAGGTCTTTTCCCTGGGATGGGGGCGTCCAGAACTAGAGGCATAGGTTTAGGGTGAGACGGGAAAGACATAAAAGGGATCTCAGGGTCAACTTTTTCACATAGAGGGTGGTGAGTATGAGAGGGAATGAGCAGCCAGAGGAAGTTGTGGAGGCTGGTATAATTACAGTATTTAAAAGGTATCTAGATGGATATATGAATAGGAAAGGTTTAGAGGGATATCGGCAAGTGCCGGCAAATGGGACTAGATTAGGTTAGGATATCTAGTCGGCATGGACGAGTTGAACTGAAGGGTCTGTTTCCGTGCTGTACATCTCTATGACTCTAATGTAGTTTAATCAAAGATTTATATAATTGAAAAACAGTGGTTATTATTCAACTAGCCTTTCAAATTATGGTGTAAGCATGTGCAAAATATATTTCTTAAATATAAATCCACCCCAAGATTTTTGGTCAAAAAATCTGTAATTTTTTATTTACTTTATGTAAAGGTGGATCCTAATTTTAAGAGGTCAAAGCCCAAAGAAAATTCAGAAACAAAGAATGATACGATCACACAAAAAAAACCTCAATTCTTTGTTCATTAAAAAAAATGTCTTCAGCTTGCCTTCGGTTCCTAATTGTCAATTTGGACAGGAAGAATGTGGATCAGTTTTAATGTTTTTAATTCTTTCATGTGATAAGGGTGTAACTGGCTAGGCTGGCATTTATTGCCCATCCCTTATTTCCCTGAAGAAGGAAGTGGTAAGCTGCCTTCTTGAACTGCTGTAGTCCTTATGAGGTAGCAACACCAGGAATGTTGATAGGGTGAGAGTTTCAGGTTTTTGAACCAGTGACAGTGAAGGAACGGTGATATGGTTCCAAGACAGAATGGGAAATGACTTGGAGGGGAACTTGAAGTTGGTAGCATTTCCATTTATCTACTATCCTTGTCTTCTAGAGGTCATGGTTTGGAAGGTTCTATCAGATGAGCATTGCTGAGATATTTTAGTACATTCTGAAGATGGTACACATGTAGGCGCCAGTGTGCATTGGTGGGATGATAGTGAATAGCGAATGTAAATGTGAACTAAGTGGGATGATTTCCCTGGATTTTGTTGAGCTGTGCCCATCCAAACAAAATTGAGAGTATTCATCACGCCCCTGACTTGATTCTTGTTGATGTGGACAAGCATTGGAGAGACAATTACACACTGCAGAATTCCTAGCCTGTAATCTGCTCTTGTATCCACTGTATTTATATGGCTAGTCCAGTTCAGTTTCTGGTCAAGGGTAACCTGCAGCAATTTGATAGTTGGGTATTCATTGATGGTAACACTTTTGAATATCAAGGTATGATGGAGATATTCTCCCTTTTTGGTCTAAGTCATTGGTACTTGTGTGGTGTGAATTCTGTTTGCCATTTATCAGTCCAGGCCTTAATGTTGTCTAGGACGTTTTGCATATAGACACTGACTGCTTCAGTATCTGAGGAGTTGAGAATAATGCTAAACACTGTGTACTCATCAGTGAACCTCCTCATTCTGACTTCTTGATGAATTCCTGCAGCAATGCCCTTTGGCTGACATGATTGTCCTCCAGCAATCACAATCATCTTCCTTTGCTCTAGATAAGACTCGAACCAGCAGACAGCTTACATCCCCCCACCAATTCCCAATGACACCAGTTTTGTTAGGGCTCCAGATGCCTTAGTTAGTCAATGCTACCATGATGTCAAGAGCAGTCACTCTCACCTCACCTCTGGAGTTCAGATCATTTGTCCATGCTTAGATCAACGTTGTAATAAGATTAGGAGTTGAGTGGCCCTGGCAGAACCAAAAGAGAGAATCATCAAGCAGATTATTCATTTACAAGAACCACTTCATAGCACAGTTGACAACTCTATCCATTACTTTACTGATGATGAAAAGTAGATTGATGGGTTGTAATTGGCTATGTTGGATTTGTTCTGTTTCATGTGGACTGGACATAACCAGGCAATTTTCCATATTGTTCGGGAAGGGGCCATATTGGACCTGGTGTTGGGGAATGGGCCTGGTCTGGACAAAGAGGAGAGTGGTCCTAAAGGAAGAGTGCTAAATAGGGGGAAGGCCAACAATTGCAAAGTTTGGCAAGAGCTGGGGAAAGTGGATTTGGAGCAGCTGTTTGAGTGTAAATCCACATTTGTTTTGTGGGAGGCCTTTAAAGAGAGGTTGATTAGAGTGCAGGAGAGACATATTCCTGTGAAAATGAGGGATAGAAACTGCAAGCTTAGGGAACCCTGGATGACAGGTGAATTTATGAGACTAGTTAAGAGAAAAAAGGAAGCATACATAAGGTCTAAGTGACCAAAAAAGATTGAAGCTTTGGAAGAATATTGGGCAAGTAGTACCAATCTACAATGAGGAATTAAGAGGGCTAAAAGGGGTCATGAAATATCTTTAGCAAACAGGGTTAATAAAAATCTCAAAGCCTTTTATTTGTATATAAGGAGCAAGAAGGTAACTAGAGAAAGATTTGGCCCACTCAAGGACAAAGGAGGGAAGTTATGCATGGAGTCAGAGAAAATGGGTGAGTTCTTTAATGAGTACTTTGCGTCGGTATTCACCAAGATGTGTGACATGACGGATGTTGAGGTTAGGGATAAATGTTTGTTTATTCTAGGTCAAGTTAGCGCCAGGAGGGAGGAAGTGTTCAGTAGTCTAAAAGTCATTAAGGTGGATAAGTCCCCATGTCCGGATGGGATCTATCCCAGACTACTGAGGGAAGTGAGAGAGGAAACAGCTCAGGCCTTAACAGATATCTTTGCTGCATCTTAAACATGAGTGAGGTCCTAGAGGACGGGAGAATTGCTAAGAAGGGTAGCAAGGGATAATCCAGGTAATCGTAGATTGGTGAGCCTGATGTCAGTGGTGGGGAAGCTGCTGGAGAAGATACTGAGGGATAAAATCTATTTATATTTGGAAGAAAATGGGCTGATCAGTAATAGGCAGCAGGTTATGTGCAGGGAAGGTCATGTCTTACCAACTTAATAGAATTCTTTGAGGTAGTGACTATTGATTGATGAGGAAAGTGCTGTAGATGTCATATACATGGACTTCAGTAAGGCATTTGATAAGGTTCCCCATTGTAGGCTGATGGAGAAAGTGAAGTCACATGGTGTCCAGGGTGTACAAGCTAGATGGATAGATAACTGGCTGGGCAGCAGGAGACAGAGAAGTAGTAGTGGAATAGAGTTTCTCAAAATGGAGAACTGTGACCGGTGATGTTTCACAGGGATCTGTGCTGGGACCACTGTTGTTTGTGATGTACATAAATGGAGGAAGGTATAGCTGGTCTCATTAGCAAGTTTGCAGATGACACTAAGATTGGTGGATTAGCAGATAGTGAAGGGGACTGTCAGATAATTCAGCAGAATATAGATAGATTGAAGAGTTGGGTGGTGAAATGGAGGATGGAGTTCAATGCAGGCAAATGAGAGGTGATGCATTTTGGAAGATCCAATTCAAGTCTGAACTGTACGGTAAATGGAATATCCTGGGGAAAATTGATATACAGAGATATCTGGGTGTTCAGGTCCATTGTATCCTGAAGGTGGCTATGCAGGTCAATACAGTGGTCAAGAAGGCATACGGCACACTTTCCTTCAAAATAGAAACAAAGAGTTGCAACAGTGTGGAAACAGGCCCTTTGGCTTAACAAGTCCACACGACCCTCCGTATTTCCCTACCCTATTCCTCTACATTTACTCCTGACTAATGCACCTAACCAACACATCCCTGAACACTATGAGAAATTTAGCATGGCCGATTCACCTAAACTGCACATCTTTGGATTGTGGGAGGAAACTAGAGCATGTGAAGGAAACCCATGCAGACACAGGGAGAATGTGCAAACTCACACAGATTGTTGCTGGAGGCTGGAATCTAAACCTGGTCCCTGGCACTGTGAGACAACAATGCTAACCACTGAGCCACTGTGCTGCCCCATCGGGCAGAGTATTGAGTACAAGAGTTGGCTGGTCATGTTACAGTTATATAGGACTTTGGTTCAGCCACATTTGGAATACTGCGAACTGTTCTGGTCGCCACACTACCATGCTTTGGAGAGGGTGCAGAGGAGGTTCACCAGGATATTGCTTGGCATGGAGGGCGCTAGCTATGAAGAGACGTTGAGTAGATTGAGATTATTTTCATTAGACAGAGGTTGGAGGGGACCTGATTGAAGTTTACAAAATCATGAGAGGTATAGACAGGGTGGATAGCAAGAAACTTTTTTTCCCAGAATGCAAAGGAGTTGGAAATAGCTGTTGTTTTAATGTTCTCTGTTGGACTTAAAGAATAAAATTATTAATTTTTACTTTAAATTGTAACATCTGGGATAGTTCTTTGCCTCTCAAAATTTAACAGATTACAGCATGAGGTGGGCTTCTCTGTTTGTCAGGTTTAAATTAGCAGAGGGGTTTACCCCATGTCGTAACAGGGGACTCCAGTACTTTTTCCCAGAATGGAGGTCACGAGTTCAAGGTGAGAAGGGAAATGTTTAAGGGAGATATGCGTGGAAAGTTCCAGTGTTTAACTGGAAGAGGTGGTAGAATTGGGCACGATAGCGTCATTTAAGATGTATCTCGACAGATATATGAATGGGTAAGGGAGCAGAGGGATACAGGTCCTTAGGAAATAGGCGATAGGTTAAGATAGAGTTTCTGGATCGGTGCAGGCTTGGAGGGCTGAAGAGCCCGTTCCTGTGCTGTAATTTTCTTTGTTCTTGTTCTTGTACCAAGATGGTAGCTAAGTCCTTTAGGAGTCGATTAGCTTAGTCAGTAGTGAAGCTGCTAAATCACTCTTGGTGATCAACTTTGAAGTCCCCACCCAGAGTACATTCTTAGCCCTAGCCACCCTTGGTGCTTACTTTCAGTGGTGTTCAACATAGAGAAGTACATATTCATTAGGTGAGGGGGGAGTTGGTGCCAAGGGTAGTAGTCAACAGGAGGTTTCCTCGCCCAACTTTGATCTAATGCCATGAGACATCATGAGCCCAGAGTAAACATTGAAGACCCTTAGGTCAACTTCCTTCCAGTAGATACCACTGTACCACCACCTCTGGATGGGTCTGTCTTGCCAGTTGGATAGAACATACTTAAATACGTGGTATCAGACTTTTCAAATGTCAGGCTGTTGCTTGACCAGTCTATAGGAGATTTATCCAAATTTTGGCCCAAGCCCCCAGAAGTCAGTAAAGAGTACTTCAGAGAGTTGACAGGGCTGGATTTGCATTGTCATCTTTGGTGTCTGCTTGAGGCTCGTTTATTTCTCTGTACTTTGTATTGGTTTTGGTACTGACTGACTGTGAAGAGTCCTTCTGAGGGAAATTGCTGTGGATTTGGAGTCAGATGTAGGAAACCAGGTAAAAACAATGAATTTCCTTCATTAAAGAGCATTAGTGAAACAGATGGGTTTTTATGATCTTTGACAATGGATACATAGTGACCAATTGTTTGAGGAGTGACCTTATAGCGGTTTGTAAAATCATAAGGGGCATGGATAGAGTGAATAGCTAAGGTATTTTTCCTAGGGTGGGGGATTCCAAAACTAGAGGGCATAGGTTTAAGGTGAGATGAGAAAGATTTAGAAAGGACATGAAGGGTAACCTTTTCACGCAGAGGATGTGCATGCATGGAATGAGCTGTCATAGGAAATGGTGGTGGTGGGTACAATTACAACATTTAAAAGGCATCTGGATGGGGACATGAATAAGAAGGGATTAGAATGATATGGGCCGTATGGTGGCAAATGGGACTAGATCAGTGGGGATGTCTGGTCAGTGCAGACAGGTTGGACTGAAGGGTCCACTTCTGCGTTGTATGTCTCTATGACTAATTCAAATTTCACCATTTGTCATGATGAAATTAAAACCTATGTCACCAAAATATTAAATTGGGGCTCTAGATTACTGGCCCAGTGACATTATCATTAAGTAATAGCTCCCTCAATATTTGAAAATAAAATAAAAGTGAATGGCTGGAGCATTTGTCCTTAATGTTACCCTCAACTATCCTAGGGAGATAATAGGAGAGAATCAGGCTTTGCCAACTGGGCATTGCAAATGCTGATTTGGTGCATTCCCCCTGCCCCAAGGTCCAAATCAATGTCAGGGGCTATGGTTTGTTTTGAGAATCACATTAAATGTACAGGATTGCTGTGTTTTGTGGACAGTAAGGCCCTGAGAGATAATACCAGTGTAAACATCATCCCCTTAACTTTCTGCCTGAAACATTCACCTCAAAATATTGATTTTTAAATAAACATATAAAGTACTTTTGCATCACTAGTTTTCAGTGCTTTCTGTATTTGGACCCCTAAGTCTCTCAAGCCATCTGCTTCTCACTACTTAGAATGTACCCTGATCAATCTTTCTCAAGTCCAAAGTGGATGACTTCACAGTTTTGCCCACTCACCTAATCTATGTTTGTCTGTTTGTATATTTCTCTTTTCATCTGCATTCATTAGTGCCTCCTAATTTAAGTATCTGGAAACTTTGATATATAAGTTAGTATTCTTTCATCCAAATCATTGATATTTGTAGTGAATAACTGTGATTGTAACACATATCCTTGGAAAACACTGAGTTATATTCAGCCAATCAAACCAATACTTTGCTCCATACCTTGTAAACAATTCACTGCCTATGTTGAAAGGTTGCCTCCAAGTTCAAGTCCTTTCACATTTTCTATGTTTTCTGTGGAAAATGTTCCATCTATTACAATAAAGGTACTTCAAATAAATCAACAGCTCTTATCCTTGGGATTTGAAGTATGTTAAATAAATGCAAGTTTAGTTTGTGAATAGCACAGCCCTGATTTAACCATTGTAAAAGTGAGTTACTAGTATATACGTTTAATCACTAATACAGAAATATGTTCCTTAGTTGTCTTAAACAGTAGTTTGGGGGAGTGTGTGAGGTAAAGAGGGATGTCCTTGGGCCAATATTTCCTTGTTAGTCTGCAGCACCATAGGCCCTTAGGATCAGAAAGGTGATTTCTGGGGTTTTAGAAAAACTTGATTCTCATGGCATTTATAGGAGCATTGCTGGCATGTATAATCCATCACTAATTGTCATTGAGAAGGTAGATGGTGGTGAGCTGCTTCGTAGACCACTGCAGACGATCCATTTGGTTGAGCTGTTGCTAGGAAGCTCCAGAATTTTGACCCAGTGATATATTTCTAAGTCAGGATGGTGAGTGATCTGGAGGGGAACTTGCAGGGGGGTGGCGTTCCCAGGGATCTGCTGCTCCTGTCCCTCCAGGTAAAGCTTCAATCCAATTCCAGATTAAAAATAAATCTCAAACATCACGTTCTCAAAAAGATGCCAAATCGGAGTTTACCAATATGGATTGGGAAGGAAAAGCAAGTTTAAAAGGAGCCGTGTCTTCAGCGACTTGCTCTAATTTTCTCCACTGTTTTGACGAATGGCATTGTTAGAAATGGGGAAAAGTGTTGTTTTTGCAGATATAGAAAAAGCATACAGAAAAGGGGTACAGCAAGAGAACTATTAACTCTGCAGGTGTTTAGGGAAGAGTAGCTCTACTTTTCAGTGCATAATTATGGATAATTAAGTACTAACTTTAATGTAGATTTATTAAAGAAAATAATTCCTTTTACCTTAATGTTTAAAACAACAGCTTCAGCAAAAAGCTAAGATTACTGAAACATATAAGCGAAGCATGAAAAAAGATACATTATTAAGGTGTATGTACAAGAATGGAATGTACCTATGGATAATGAAAGAAGTTACGAAGGGGAACTTCGAGATAAGAGTTTAGCCTTATGACAGCACGTGCAAGGGGGAAATTGCCAACTCGGAAAGAGAGGGGCAATGGGCGTGGAGCATAGATGGGTAGAGGCGAAATAGTAAGAGAGGTTGGGTAATTAGGAGTCTGGAGAGATGACCTCACTCAGCTCAAAGGGTATAGCTGGACACTAACCTAAATTCTAATTTGCTTTCATTTGCTTATGCAATTGAAGCCCTTACTTGCAAGTTCGTAATAAATTGTCTTGTTTCCAGCTTTGGTGGTCTGGTCTAAATTTTATTGATTTTTGTTTCTAACAGATTTGGGGGCTCGTTCCGGGATCCCAAGCTCCGGTTGCTCGGCACTCTTGGAGAAACGGAGAAGGTGCACCTCGCTGATTTCGGTGATCTCTAGTTTCCCCCTTGTTGCTGAGGCGGCTTTGGCCGAGCGAGATCTGGACTGAGAGACCCTGGAAACAAGACGGGTTGAGAAGCGGCGGGTTCGGTCGGGTAACTCTTGTGCACAGGACCCGGGTAAGAAAAAGGTTTTGAATAAGTACTATCCGGGCGACCGGGGTAGACAACGGTATTTGCTGCTATCACCACGGGACAGGGAGCACTGACACACGGCGGGTCGAGTAACTCTTTTATACACAAAACCCGGGTAAGATATATTTGTATATCTCCGGGCGACCGGGGCAAGCAATGGTTTTTGCTGCAGTTGCCGTGGACTGGCGTGCGGCGGGTTTCGTTGGGTAATTTTTGTGTACAGAAGACCCGGGTAAGATATATTTGTATATCTCCAGGCGACCGGGGCCGTGGGACATTTGGTCAGGACAACTCTTGTGTATAGTGTATACAAGACCCGGGCAACCGGGGTGAGCAGTGATAGTTGTCTGCATAAGCAACAGTGGTTGCTGGGTAAGCAACAGTGGTTGCTGCCGGGTATTGCCGCGGGACAGAGCGCATTCGACCAGGTAACTCTTGTGCACAGACCAAGGTATGAAAAGGGACCTTTAAGTATTACCTTGGTGGTCAGGACGACCTTGATGGTCGGGGCGACGTATGTAAAGTACGGGAAATTGGCAACTTTTAAAATAAAGTGTTTAATTGGCTAGATTAATCTGATGAGTAAGGTGTCTACCTGATTCGATCACCCAGCCTTAGACCGGTTGTTAAGAGGGGAAATCCCCCACGCGAAGGTCAGGATCCTGAAGTGGGTGTGGAAGAAGGTGACACCAGACCTCAGTAAAGTTAATTTAATTACATAAAGAAACGGCTGAGTATTAAAATGGGAAATAAGAATAGTTGTTTAAGTATCGAAGGGGACATGAGAGGGATGTCCGAGGACCACATCCCAATGAACAGTCCTTTAGGAAAAATGTTAAGAGATTGGAAGTACAATTCTCGGACGCGAGGAAAGGATAAAAAACAAATGATAAAATGTCAATGAAAAACAGCCTTACAGTCAGGAGGAATCAGATTATGCTTCCTGTCCGAAGGGCTAGTAGTTGAAGGGCTACTGAGGGTGCACTTCGTAACTAACTTATGGCCAGACGTCCAGAAAAATATTCAAAAGCTAGAGGAGTCGTTGCGGGAAACTCAAAGTGTCTGTGAGACATGGTGTCTGTGTGTGTGTGTGAGA
>NC_057720.1:82420529-82425429 GCF_004010195.1 Chiloscyllium plagiosum | reverse complement strand
TCTGGCAACGTAACATGAGAAGCAGAAACAGAAGGCAAAAATAATGATAAGCCACGGTTGATGAGGTAATAAAGATAAGGGCTGAAAATGTGTTGCTGGAAAAGCGCAGCAGGTCAGGCAGCATCCAAGGAGCCTGAAGAAGGGCTCATGCCCGAAACGTCGATTCTCCTGCTCCTTGGATGCTGCTTGACCTGCTGCGCTTTTCCAGCAACACATTTTCAGCTCTGATCTCCAGCATCTGCAGTCCTCACTTTCTCCTAATAAAGAAAAGGACAAAACTAAAAGGGTAAGGAAACCAGAATGGTGGCGGGCAGCATGTTGAAAATAAAGTGAGGAGAAAGGATCGGGGAGGAGATGTTAAGGGGTCTAGTAGACAGGAACAAAGATCAAAGTGGAAATCCCCACAGGCGGGATGTTATTCCTGTGGAAAGACAGGTCACTTTAAGAGAGAGTGTCCAGATCCGAAAAAGGAAGTAAAGGCAGTGCCGTTTATGAACCTTGATGAAAAATAGGGGTGTCAGGAGTTCCTGCCCCCGGGGACCCACCATGAACCCTTGATAAATTTAAAGGTGGGACTTTACAAAGAGGACGTAGCAAGGTCATCCTTAAATTTTAAGCCCAAGGGAGTGGGAACAAAAAAAAAGTTAATCGGATTATGGCAACAGTTTTGTGGTGAGAGGCACGAAGAATCAGTTTTGCATTCATGACGAGATATTGCCACCAAATTGGAGATTGAATTAACTACAAAAGGTGCTAAATATTAATTATTAATTATATATATTATATAATTCAATTGTGTTAGCCTGAATCAATATTAATTGGCAGGATTCCTTCATACATTCTTAGTGACCTGTCATATTGATTAATGGTTAATTTAAAACATGACTGCATTAATTCATTGTTAATTAAAGAATAGAAAGCTACATTACGGGCCAGAGTGTGTGCAGGCAGTGGTAGCAATCGCCTTATTGGTAGAGGAGAGTCAGAAACTTAATATTAGGGGAGCCTTAGTAGTCAGCACCCCACATTAGGTACGGTCAGGAGAAGAAAGGGGCATGATTAGAAGAGCTGCTCTGAGGGAATGAAAAAAAGACATCCGGTGGGTGAGGGAGTGATACCAGCCAAAGATTCCCCAATGTGGACCCACGTTGGAAGGGTATGGATGAACACGATAGAGGCAAAATGAGAGACTTTCGAGAAATGGTCATTTTGGGTATTAAAGAAGCAGCACCTAAATCTCTGAATTATTTTTTAAGCCTTTGAAGTAAGACAGGAAAAGGAGGAAGCCCCATCAGCCTTTTTACAGAGATTAAAAGAAGCCACTAGAAAATATTCGGGAATGAATCCAGATGATCCGGTAGCACAGGGACTTTTAAAGGTCCAATTTGAGACTAAATCATGGCCCGGACATACAAAAGAAATTACAAAAGTTAGAAGGCTGGAGTGAAAAACAGATAGAAGATCTGTTATATGAGGCACAGAAAGTGTGTGTGAAAAAGGGAAGTGAAGAAACAAAAACAAAAAGCTAAAATAATGGTTGCAGCGGTTGAGGAAATTACGGCGAGAAAGTTAGAATCAGAGAACAGAGCAGGACAAGAGAGACAGAGAGCAGATGGTAGGGGAAGGAAGCAACTGGCAGGATGTTATTACTGTGGAAAAACAGGACATTTTAAAAGACAATGTCCAAGGTTAGGATGACAAAGAGAAGCGGTATCATTGATGATTTTTGATGAAGATTAGGGGAGACAGGGGTTCCCTCCTCTTGAGACCCACTGGGAATCCTTGATAAATTTAAAGGTGGGACCTGAAGGGGAGGAAACAGTGTTTTAGTGGATACGGGAGCAGCACGATCATCCCTAAGCTTTAGACCTAGCGGTGTTAAATTAACTAACAAAGGTCTCAAGGTTTCTGGAGTAAAAGGCAAAGAATTCTTAAATCGGAATGCAGGACAACGGCTCTCAGACTCAAGGATCTTGAAATATGGGACAATCTTAATAGAACAGGATGACCTTGTGTTAGTCACAGACAGTTGCTTGAATCCAGCTGCATTTCTGTGGCAGAGAGAGGGGGGTGGCCCCTGGCAACCCAGAACATGACTGTCTTGATATTACCGAATATCAGACTAAAGTGCGAATGAACTTAAGAGACGTACCGTTGCATGCGAGAGCTCGGTTGTTTATCGACGGTCCTCCCAGATGATTGAGGGTAAAAAGCACAATGAATATACTGTAGTAGACAGGATAGAGGGAAGCATTATCGAGGCTGAAAGACTGCCTAATATTAGCTGGTCAGAGTTCAATGATAAGTTTTTAAAGAACTATATTGTGGCGTTCGGCTCTTCTTTGTTTATTCTTAGGAATAAAGGCCTGTTGGTACAGACACTGCCACTCGAGTTTGCAGTACATCGAATACAACCAGGTCATTGGGTCCTGATCAAGACCTGGAAAGATATCAAACTGCACCCGAGCTGAGAGGGACCATTCCTAACCCTCCTAACTAGTGAAACGGCTATTCGGACTGCTGAGAAAGGGTGGTGTCATCACACTCGCCTTAAAGGTCCTGTGAACGCCCAAAGGCGGAGTGGCACGCTCATCCTACAGACAACCCTCTGAAAGTTAAGCTGAGAAAGAATGAACTGAGACAAAAGACTCTTCTAACGTTTGCTGATATATATATATATATATATTGTTATTGATTGTAAGGGCTGTGTGGACTCACCCCTCCCTGACACCTAAAAGGTTAAGACAGGATGGTAGGCAGGGTTCAGAGAAGGGTAGATACTGGTATAGTATTGTAATGTTAGTAGTACTAACTATTCAAGGAAGTGGGAAAAATCACTTCACTACGCTGTGCCAGAATTATGCTAAACAAGAGGGACTTGCCGACTGTTGGGTCTGTGCAGAGGTCTCACACCATGGTGAATCTGGGATCCCCACCTCGTTAATACCGCTCACTAAAAAGAAGTATACGAAGTACAATAATTTGATGAGGGTTAAAATAATACAAAGTGGAGATCTGAAAGGAGCAAATATAACTTTGCGGGATGGTTCCCAAGGCCAGCCCCAAAAAATCAGGGCGCTATTGATAGTCTTAGAATTTCCCCACCGAAAGGAGCAGTGAATACCACCTGTTTCTGTAATCAGAATAATGCTGCACCTTTCCAACTAGGAAAATCTTCTTGTGTCCACACCAGTCAAGCCACTGCCACGACCACTCCCCGAATATTAAATGGAACATATTGGGTATGCGGTCTGAAGGCCTATCCATTTATTCCCGGGGAAAAATATGTTCGTGTGACCAGAAAGGTTGGAGTGGCTGCTGTTACCTCGCTTATATAGTCCCTCACCTCTGAATAGAAAAGCGTGAGCCCAACCTGAGAAAGGGGGGGGGGGGATAAGATGTAAGACCCAAGATGTCTCTGAAGGAGACCGTCTACTTTGATCACTACTCCCAAACTACGGCACTACAAGGGCAGGGGTGGAAATACAGAAATTGGCGGCCGCCCTTGAAAATTTAATTAATGATACCACCGGCGCAATGGGGGAAATTCAATCCCAAATATCGGCCGTAACCACTGAAATGATTGCCATGAGACGAACAGCTTTACAAAATCAAATGGCTTTAGACTATCTTTTGGCCGAAAAAGGGGGAACCTGTGCTCTGATTGGTAAAGAATGTTGCACTTTCATCCCAGACACCTCTTCCATAGTGGAAGATAAGGCAGAAATAGTAAAGAAAAAGATAAGCAATATAAGAGAAATTGGGGATGAACTCCGAAAAGATGAAGGAAGGGGAAGGGGCAACTGGGGACTGACTGGTTTGGGAAAATGGTTAGTGAATTTAGGCATTTATGTGCTACTAATAATTGTAGGTTTACTGATAGGGTTTAATGTGTTAAAATGGATAATGACTAGGCTGGTAATATCTTTGGGAGGACAACAACCAATAATGGTCATGACAATAGCACAAGCGCAAGAAAGAGAGAGTAACAGATTACTCCTAGAGTTTAAAAAAAAGACAAACTTAGAAGGACAGAAATGACTAGATTGTGAACCTTGACAACATAGGGTGAAAAGAGGGCAGAAACTAAGATTGCAAAAACAACAAATGGTTAAGAAAAGAAATGGGGGAATTGTTAGAAATGGGGAAAAGTGTTGTTTTTGCAGATATAGAAAAAGCATACAGAAAAGGGGTACAGCAAGAGAACGACTAACTCTGCAGGTATTTAGGGAAGAGTATCTCTACTTTTCAGTGTATAATTATGGATAATTAAGTACTAACTTTAATGTAGATTTATTAAAGAAAGTAATTCCTTTTACCATAATGTTTAAAACAACAGTTTCAGCAAAAAGCTAAGATTACTGAAACATATAAGCGAAGCATGAAAAAAGATACATTATTAAGGTGTATGTACAAGAATGGAATGTACCTATGGATAATGAAAGAAGTTACGAAGGGGAACATCGAGATAAGAGTTTAGCCTTATGACAGCACCAAGGGGGAAATTGCCAACTTGGAAAGAAAGGGGCAATGGGCGTGGAGCATAGATGGGTAGAGGCGAAATAGTAAGAGAGGTTGGGTAATTAGGAGTCTGGAGAGATGACCTCACTCAGCTCAAAGGGTATAACTGGACACTGACCTAAATTCTAATTTACTTTCATTTGCTTATGCAATTGAAGCCCTTGCAAGTTCGTAATAAATTGTCTTGTTTCCAGCTTTGGTGGTCTGGTCTAAATTTTATTGATTTTTGTTTCTAACAGCATGAAACTGACCGGGGTACGTGGGACGCAAATGGGGCTCGTAACTCGTCAGTGCAGAGTAGTCAACCCCAACAGAGTTTTAAAAAAAATAATAAAAATGAATATTAATAAAGACACACAAACTAATTCGGCTCCCGCGC
>NC_057720.1:82410611-82420029 GCF_004010195.1 Chiloscyllium plagiosum | reverse complement strand
TAGACAAGGTCTTTCCCCTGGATTGGGGGAATCCAGAACTAGAGGATTAGGGTGAGAGGGGAAAAATATAAAAGGGACCTAAGGGGCAACGTTTTCATGCAGAGGATGGTACGTATATGGAATGAGCTGCGAAAGGAAGTGGTGGAAGCTGGTACAATTACAACATTTAAAGGACATGTGGATGGGTGCGTGAATAGGAAGGATTTAGGGGGATATGGGCCAAGTGCTGCCAAATGGAACTAGATTAATTTAGGATTTCTGGTCGTCATGGACGAGTTGGACTGAAGGGTCTGTTTCTGTGCTGTACGTTTTTATGACTAATATCTAGTGGTGATGTTTTGTGAATGGGAGGAGATTCATTAAATTAAAGATATTAGACACAGTAAATTGATTTTGGAGGGATGAAAGGATAAAAGCAGTGTTGAATTGAAAAATAAACACAATTCGTATTACATTCCAAGACATTTGGGTTTGAAATTGTATAAAAAGCTTGAATAGCTTAGTTCGCCTTTTAATGTGCAGTATTCGGGCCTACTTCTGTAAAGATTCTTCATTATAAGCTATTAGCAGATTTTTTTGCATTTTTGAGCGACTGCTGGGGAGTGGAATTGTAGTGTCAGATTGATAGTAAGCCTTTGTCATTGAACATCATTATTTGAACACTATATATAATGTAAAATTGCAATAGTGATTGATAGATGGAAACACAATTTTTGAGTAGAGTCTAAGTTAAAATAACTACATTATACCTATGTTTGTGTCTGCAAATACTGAAGAAAATCACGAATATTGAATGTAAAAGTCTCGATTGTAAATGATGGGATATTACCACAGCAGAGTATAATCAGTAGTATATCAGGAATTTTCAGTATTCTGCAAAAAATCTGAAGACAAGTGGAAAAGAGGGTCTGGATTTACAGAGGAATGAGAGAGAGAAAGGGAAGACTACTTTTGATCTTTTGTTTTGTTGGTCAAAGTCATTGAGAGTTGCCATGCTTGGTCTCGGCAGCCCCAGCTAGAACTAATTAGTTGTGGCCCTCCTTCTGAGATGACCCATGCCTGGATGTGTCAGTTTACTACTAACAGTTGAATAACTTCATAGAATCACATAGCCATCATGCCTGTGCCAGTTCTTGGAAAGAGCGATCTAGTTGTAACCCTGTCAATCTTTTCCTTTTCAAGGACATATCAAATGTCCATTTGAAAACTATTGAAATCACATCCATTTCAAGAAATACACTCCACATCATTCAAAATTGCACAAAACAATTTTTAAAATACCTTGTCAAGCATTACTATCTCAGCTGAAACTGTGTTGCCAGTACAAAAACTGCACAACCTGTTAGAAACAAGGAAGGGAGAGTTAAGAATGTATTTTTCATGCAGGCTGTTATACTTTTAAAAACAGGCATAGGGTATACACATCATTCCTCAACCAACCCCAAACCAATAATCTTCACTTAAATTTGGATTAATTACAGAACTAGCACTTATGAGTTAATTAGTTATGTTTGTCTCTACCATATAGTTATTTATAATTCAGCAAAGTATAATGCTATCATTATTCTAATGCTAGGCACACTTGACTTCTGTCAAGGATTACACCTCACCGAAAAAATAAGCTCTGCAAAAGTGGTTTGGAACGACTGTATTGATGAATGTCTGTGTATGTAATATGAAATAAAAGCCAGTAATGCAGTTTAGCAAACAGTGGCTCTTCTCATTAGAATAGGGGTTTATTTTAGAATAGATGCAATGAAAGCTGAAATTTGATGACATTCCCTACAAAACTATTCCCTGATTTGAAGCAAAAAACTCAACAAACACGGAAGAGTTTGTGTGCCTTTTACTGTGGTGGCCCCCCCCTTTGATAATGGCAAAACATTTACAAATATTGCTGCAACTTTCTACGAGGTGTTTATAAAAACTAAAACGTGCCAAACATTAAAATAATGATAGCATTATACAATGCTGAGTTATAATTAACGATATGGTGGAGACTGGCATACCTAATTAAATTTAAGTGCAGGTTCTGTAATTAATCCAGTGTGCTGACAATTGTTGGTTTGGTGGTGGATTTTTACATGCCTAAAGATGATATGTATATCCTATACCAGTTTTTAAAATTATGGCAACCTGCAAAAGGGATCTTATTTTGCTAGTTCTATGCTGAGATTTTTCTGGGCTCTCATCAGAGTTGCACAGCTGTTTGCAAAGCCTGGACTATGGTTGAGTACACTGATGTCCAGCCTTCCATATTATACCTTCGGTAAACGCTATTCATGTCCTTTGTCCCTCCTAGCACTGTGTACCTATCATTCCTGTGCTTGCTGACCTATATTGGTTCCCTGTTAGGCAGAGTCTAGATTTGTACCTTCTCATGCTTACTTTAAAAATAGTTTTTTGTCTCAGTGTTGAAGTCTACTCTTCTTCTGTCTCACAAGTTATCCTCCGGTCTGCATTGATTTAGTTTTGGCCTCTTGACAATCGCTAATTTGAATTATTCCAGCATTAGTGACTGTTGCCTGCTGCTGCCAAAGGCTGGGCCTCTGAAATTCCTTTCCGAAGCCTTTATACCTCAATTTTTTGCCTTTGACCAAACATTTGGCCATCTGACTTGATATGATCTTAAGAGACTCTATATCAAATCTTGCTTTGTAATGCTCCTGTAAAGTTTAGACAATTTATCATGCTATGTACATGTAGCTTGCTGCTGTTGTTGCTAGGGAAATCACTCATAGTATGGATGTGTGTCCATCTGTCACGTCGTTGAGAAAAGACAATGAGACAAAGACAACTACTATCTCATTGTATGTTATTTGTGATGAAAAAATATTCCAATCAGCATTACAAATCCCTTTTCCAATGCTGACCACACAAAAAAATTACCTGCTTGACTTTCTCCTTTTTTTCTTCAATCAGTATCTGATGGGGGATTCTTCCAAGTTCAGTCGGTGCAAAAATCTTCAGAGGGAGTTGCAGAGAGAATTCATGATGAAGCTACACTGCAACTGCCTTCCCCCTTATGACACTAGCTGTCACATTCTGCATAAATGTGAGTGAATGTGTGAATATGTCGGTGTTTAAGTGGGTATTGGCAAATAGTATGGCAAAGGTTGAGTCAGGAGCTAGTTGGGAATTTTGAGGTGGGTGATATGGATTGGGAGGGGAATTGGATGGTTAGGTTGGTAAGGTCATGGTTAGTCAGTGTTTAAATCAGGAGGTCAGGGTGTTTGGAGGGTCACGTGGGTATGAGTGTTAGGCAAATCAAGAGATAAGGGTTAAAATTTCAAAGAATTGGAGGAGCTGTAAGGTCAAGGGATTATCCGACGATCAAGGGGAGGGGTTGGTGGGGGCTGGAGAGGGTCAGGGTCAAAGAATTCAGAGGATCAGGGAGTCAGCAGAGAAATTGAGAGGGTCAGTTGTATAATTGCCCAGGAGTTAGGTGTAGTTTTAATGTGTGTAATGTTTCTTATATAACTATCCAATTAAGTAAGCTAGATCTTCTCCAAGTCTAACTGAGAGTCAGAAGTATTTATGCAGGATCCTGGAGGAATTGACTGTCGAGAAATGG
This sequence comes from Chiloscyllium plagiosum, assembly GCF_004010195.1. Taxonomy (NCBI): domain Eukaryota; kingdom Metazoa; phylum Chordata; class Chondrichthyes; order Orectolobiformes; family Hemiscylliidae; genus Chiloscyllium; species Chiloscyllium plagiosum. The sequence continues at coordinate 82,416,455 of NC_057720.1, read as the reverse complement.
GGCTTCGGGATGTAATGGATGCATGTCACTCCTTCTCTCCCACCATGATGAAAAGGTATCCTTGAATTGGAGATGGTCCAGCGAAGGTTCAGTAGATTGGTCCCTCCTGGGATGGCAGAGTGGTCTTGTGATGAGAAGCTGCCTAAATTGGTACATCACAGCCAAAGCATTTGGGGCTTTGAAATACATGAAGGCCATAATGAAATTTTATGAGCCTCCTTCAATGAATTGCCATTTCTCTCCTAAATTTGCTGCTGGTAGTTTTACTAATAAGCCCATCAGCAGCAAGTATGGGAAACAGCCTCTGATTGGAGGAGCAGAATGTGTCATTGGGTTCAGGTTGAAGCCTCACAGCAAGAATGGCACCATTGATGGAAAGTCTGCTTGGCAGATGAAAGGGGCATGGCATTTGACACTGTCCTATTCCGTTTGTGGGTGCATGACTATGAAATTCTCCACAGGTTACCCTTTGCTCCCTGTGAGAGGAGCCAAGCATATTGAAGATCAGAGCGGCTGTCACCTTTACAATCTAAGGCAGAGGATATCTTCCCACTCGTGTAACCCTCAGATCCCGCTTTATCAAGAATAGCAGGAGTGCAGGGATGTCATATTTGCTGTGCTGGTGCGCAAAAAGCGGCATGGCTATGGGTGTGGGGGCCAAGGCTGCGCACAAAGAGCGAGTCGAATAGTAGACAAAAATGTATCCCTCTTGTAGAAGTACTGTCTTCCCTGAGAGTCAACAATCGGCACGGTGGCTCAGTGGTTAGCACTGCTGCCTCACAGCGTCAGGGGACAGGGTTTGATTCCAGCTTGGGCAACTGTCTGTGTGGAGTTCGCACATTCTCTCTGTGTCTGCATGGGTTTCCTCCGAGTGCTCCGGTTTCCTCCCACAATCCAAAGATGTGCAGGTCAGGTGAATTGGTCATGCTAAATTGCCCAATGTGTTGAGGGATGTGTAGGTTAGGTATATTACTCGGGAAATGTAGAGCAATAGGGTAGGGGAATGGACTTGGGTGGGTTACTCTTTGGAGGGTCAGTGTGGACTTGTTGGGCCGAATGACCTGTTTCCACACTTTGGGGAATCTATGAATCATGATGGCAGTGACGATCTCTGAACCTGCAAGGCTGTGAGGGGTGTGTGTACACATGACTGAAGTTTGGGGTGGGGTAAGGTCGTGAGGGAGGAGAGATGGGAGAGTGTGTGTGTCAGGGAGGGAGCTCTACCACCTAGAAGCACAAGGTCAATAGCTATATGGGAACACCACCACCTGCGAGGTCCACTCCAAGCTATGCACCATCCTGGCTTGGAAATATATTGCCATTCCTCTACTGTCACTGGGTCACAATTCTGGAACTCCTGCCTAATGGCACTGTGGATGTATCTATACTATAAGAACTGCAGTGTTTCAAGGAGGGGACTCCTCAACATCATCTTGAGACATTTGAGGAGGAGTTACAAATGCTGGTCTTGTCAGCGATGCCCATATCCCTTGGAATAATAAAAACAGGCCTATATTGTTTGGTGTTTGGAAGAATGAGAGTTCATCTCTTTGGGACGTACAAGATTGCAATGGAGCTTGACAGGACAGACAACTGTTTCTTCTAGCTGGATGATCAAGAGAATTGGGAGCTGTCTCAGAATAAAGAATCAGTCATTTAGAACAGAGATGAGAAGAAATTTCTTCACTCCAAAGGATTGTTAATCAATGGAATTCTTACCCAGAGGGTGATGGATACCCCATCAGTGAATATATTTAAGGCTGCGCTTGATAGATCATTAGTCTCAGAATCAAGGGACATATGAAGTGAGTGGGAAAGTGGATTCAAAGCCAAAGATCAATCATGATCATATTAAAAATTGACAGATTATGTGGTCTACTCCTGCTCCTGTATGTTGTGTTCTTATAGAATCACACAGCGTGGAATGAGATCATTCAGGTCATTATGCTTTAAAGTGGCTACCCAATTCACTTCACTTCTCTTGTTGCTCTGCAAACCTATTCTTTTTTTCAGTATATATCCAATTGTCTTTTGAAGAAACTGCTTCCAGCACTCTTTCAAACAGTGCATTTGAAATCATAACTTGCTGTGATTCATGTCATTGTTCCTCTTTTTTTGGCTAATTATTTTAAATCTGTATCCTCTGGTTACTGAACCTCTCACCAGGGAAACCATCTGTAATTGCTTTAGTATTGTCCCTTTTTTGATTTATGCAGCGTTCAATGATAACTTAGTGAGAATAACCAAGATGTCGAATGCAATGATAATTTTGTTAACTTCACGATTTAATGTGTCCCAAACTGACATTATTATTAGTGCAAAACATATATTGTGCGTGGCATGGTGCCTTAGTGGTTAGTACTGCTGCCTCACGGTGCCGGGACCTCAAGTTCAATTCCACACTTGGGGAACAGTCTCTCTGTGTAGTATTTGCATGTTTTCTCCATGTCTGTGTGGCTTTCTTCCAGGTGCTCTGGTTGCCTTACACAGTCCAGAGATCTGCAGGTGAGATGGATTGGCCGTCCTAAATTGACCGTAGTGTCCAGGGATGTGCAGGCTAGGTAGATTAGCCGTGGGAAATTCAGGGATCTGGCAGGGGCGTGGGTCTAGAAGGGATGCTTTTCAGAGGGTTGGTATGGACTCGATGAGCTGAATGGCCTGCTTCCACACTCTAGTGATTCTGTGATTATTTTTACAAAATAATATCTGTGGGGGAATAAAATGGACAAAGTAATTTCATGAATATTACACACAATATAGCAAGCACCCATAACACTGGGTTTCTTGGCACAGAAGGCTGTGGAGGCCAAGTCATTGAGTATATTTAAGACTGAGAGAAGTAAATATGCATTTTACCACCCAGGAAATTGAGAAACTTATCAGCCATGATTGAATGACAGAACAGACTTGATGGGCTGAATGGCTTAATTCCTGCTCTTGTATCTTTTGGTCTTATGGTTTGCCATGGAGGTTTTGGACCAAACACAATCAAATGGGACTAGATTAATTGTGAAAGCTGGGTTGGGCTGAAGGGCCTGTTTCTATGCTGTAAACCTCTGACTCATGAGTTGACCTAGGATAACTGAAGATAGCGATGTATTATCCTTATAGGAACAATGTTACTAATGATTTGGCACTGGAGGCTACTGCTCCTACTTCAGTCAATTGTGACCTTCAACTGCATATCTGTAGGTCTGGACTTCATAGTCTGTCAGTCTGGAATGTTATGTGGCAGCTTTGTATTTTAAAGAAAGGCTAAGCACTTCTAATTATGATTTGGAGATGCCGGTGTTGGACTGGGGTGTACAAAGTTAAAAGTCACAACACCAGGTTATAGTCCAACAGGTTTAGTTGGAAGTACACTAGCTTTTGGAGCGACGCTCCTTCATCAGGTGATTGTCACCTGATGAAGGAGCATCGCTCCAAAAGCTAGTGTACTTCCAACTAAACCTGTTGGACTATAACCTGGTGTTGTGTGATTTTTAACTTTGTACACTTCTAATTACTGTGTACAGTATCCGGTTTGTACAAATGGTGTTCATTAAAATTGTGATCAGTGTCTTCAGCCATTGTTTTCCTCCCTTTCACTTTCATTGATTCTTTTTTGATCATTGTCTTGGGTTCATTTGCAACCTTGACAGGTATTGTTTTGATCTGAGCTGAGCTTTAGACTCTCACCAGTGGTAGGCAGGATAAAAAAAGGTTAACTATCTCTGCATTATTAACTGCCTCCATATATCTGTGTTTGGAGAAACATTCATGACCTCATGGGTTGATTAGTGCATCGAGACAAGTTTTCAATCATAAACCTCTTCAACCTGCTGTGGCTGTTTGTAACCCAATGAGCACAGTTCCTCTGACTTTGGCTCTTTTATTTAGTTATATGCTTCTGTTATCCCACTACTGGTAACAAAGTCATCAGCCATGCCAGTCCTAATCTTTGGACTTTTCTACCTAAGCCCAACTATATCGAAAGGTCCAAACCTCAACTCTTTGATCCAGCTTTTGGCCAGCCCTCGTAACTTTCTCTTGCTGATATAGTGCCCATTATGTTCACCTTTCCATTTGTTATCTGAATGTTGCAATCACTAATGTGAATGCAACTTGTTACTAAATATATTATAACATTTGTACTGTTATAGATATTTGAAGGCAATTTAAGTCTGATCTGGGGATTGAATGTCACAAAAGATACATTTAGGTAACAGAATAAAATAAAACATGCAAGATTTTGACAGGAGACAGTAGTGGTTTACACTAAAGGAAACCGTGTATCTATATAATTATAGAGAGGGATATGTGTTAGTAATTCAGCAGGAACTTTAAAATGAGTGTTTGGGAATGTTGTCATTACTGCTTATGTATAGTACAATTGAAGAGTGTAGATTATGTCAGCAATTCTGTAGGCTTAGTTTGTTTGTGGTTGTCTTTTGGCTGAATCCTAAAATTGGATTACACCTTGGAATAATCCAGGCAGCCATTTTCTTTTCTATGTTATAGAAAGGTTAATGAATTTTAAAAATTAAGAAATCACTTTTTTTCACTGTCATAGCATTTTTAATGACCAGGCACTGCAAGACAATCAGTTGTAGCATTTTGTGATGTTACATCCAGGAAAATATTAGCACATTCTTTTGATGATAACTGAATGAATCTACTCTCTGTTTTGAGAAAGCCTGCAAACAAGTGCCCTGTAAGAGATAGTGATTCTAACTGGACAGCAGTAGGATCCTTGCTCAGTGGCCTCTTCTGGTAATTTGCACAGTTTTAGATAGTTAACTTGCAGCTGCACATGAGGATGACCAAGCCGAAGTTTCTTACCATCTGGCACCATGGATGGATTTGGACAAATGAAGCATATTTCTGCGGCAATGCTGTGCATCTTTATTGACCAAACTGAGGTCTGCCAGTATGGATTTTTTTGGTTGTTTGTAGAAGGCTAAGTACAGACTCTATTTAACGAGAACATAATTGGAAAACCCACAACCAAAATGTCTCCTGTTAGATGATATTTTGTGAATGGGCTGCACTTAGAACGTAGAACATAGAACAATACAACACAGAACAGGCCCTTCGGCCCACGATGTTGTGCCGAACATTTGTCCCAGCTTAAGCACCCATCCATGTACCTATCCAATTGCCGCTTTCAGGTCACCAAAGATTCTCTACCACTCCCACAGGCAGTGCATTCCATGCCCCCACCACTCTCTTGGTGAAGAACCCACCCCTGACATCTCCCCTATACCTTCCACCCTTCACCTTAAATTTATGTCCCCTTGTAACACTCTGTTGTACCCGGGGAAAAAGTTTCTGACTGTCTACTCTATCTATTCCTCTGATCATCTTATAAACCTCTACCAAGTCACCCCTCATCCTTCGCCGTTCCAACGAGAAAAGGCCGAGAACTCTCAACCTATCCTCGTACGACTTCCTCTCCATTCCAGGCAACATCCTGGTAAATCTTCTCTGCAACCTCTCCAAAGCTCCCACATCTTTCCTAAAGTGAGGCGACCAGAACTGCACACAGTACTCCAAATGCGGCCTAACCAAAGTCCTGTACAGTTGCAACATCAATTCACGACTCTTGAATTCAATCCCTCTGCTAATGAACACTAATACACCATAGGCCTTCTTACAAACTCTATCCACCTGAGTGGCAACCTTCAAAGATCTATGTACATAGACCCCAAGATCCCTCTGTTCCTCCACCTGACTAAGAACCCTACCATTAACCCTGTATTCCGCATTCTTATTTGTTCTTCCAAAATGGACAACCTCACACTAGGCAGGGTTGAACTCCATCTGCCACTCCTCAGCCCAACTCTGCATCATATCTAAGTCCCT
>NC_057720.1:82384358-82405238 GCF_004010195.1 Chiloscyllium plagiosum | reverse complement strand
TTCCTGATGAAGGGCTTTTGCCCGAAACGTCGATTTTACTGCTCCTCGGATGCTGCCTGAACTGCTGTGCTCTTCCAGCACCACTAATCCAGAATCTGGTTTCCAGCATCTGCAGTCATTGTTTTTACCTGGTGTCCAGGGTGTACTAACTAGATGGATAGAGAACTGGCTGGGCAGCAGGAGACAGAGTAGTGGAAGGGAGCTTCCCAAAATGAAGATCTATGACCAGTGGTGTTTCACAGGGATCTGTGCTGGGAGCACTGTTGTTTGTGATATACCTAAATGATTTGGAGGAAGGTGTAGATTGCCTCAATGGCAAGTTTGTCGATGATACTAAGATTGGTGGAGTAGCAGATACTAAAGGGGACTGTCAGAGAATATAGCAGAATGTGGATAGATTGGAGAGTTGGGCAGAGAAATGGCAGATGGAGATCAATGCAGGCAAATGCGAGATGATGTGTTTTGGAAGACCAGATTCAAGAGTGAACTATATGGTAAATGGAAAAGCCCTGGGGAAAATTGATGTATGGAGAGATCTGGATATTCAGATCCATTGTACTCTGAAGGTGGCAACATGGGTTGATAGAGTGGTCAAGAAGGCATACGGCATGCTTTCCTTCATTGGACGGAGAAATTGAGTATGAGTTGGCAGGTCATGTTACCGTTGTATAGGACTTTGGTTCGGCCACGTTTGGAATACTGCGTACAATTCTGGTCGCCACATGACTAAAAGGATGTGATGCTTTGAAGAGGGTGCAGAGGAGGTTCACCAGGATGTTACTTGGTACGGAGGGCACTAACTATGAGGAGAGGTTGAGTAGATTAGGATTATTTTCATTAGGAAGATGATGGTTGGGGGGGGGCACCTGATTGAGATCGACAAAATCATGAGAGGTATAAACTGGGATAAAGCTTCTTGCTATCCACCCTGAGTGGGGGGCTCAATTGCTTGGAGTCACATGTTCAAGGTGAGAGGGGAAAAGTTGCAGGGACATGTGCATGGAAAGCTGTTTCCGCAAAGGGTGATGGACACCTGGAACGTGTTGCCAACGGAGGTGTAGAGGCAGGCATGGTAGTTATTTAAGATGTGTCTGGACAGATACATGAATGGGCAGGGAACAGAGGGGTACAAATCCTTGGAAAATAGGTGACAGGTTTAGATAGAGGATCTGGATCAGTGCAGGCTTGGAGGGCCGAAGGGCCTGTTTCTATTCTCTCATTTTCTTTCTTCACACTGTATTGCTTTTTAAAGAACTTAACTTGTTACTTGTTCTTTAAAAACAATTGGGATATGTTCAAGGTTTGTTGCTTTTTTTGAATTACTCTGAAGCTTGAGAGCCAACAATCTCCTCCTGGCAATATTTATGGTTACACCTCAGTCAGTCAATGTTGATTTGCCAACTAGTCAGTGTTGTATTCTTTTGTATAAGTTGTTGTAGTTGTTTGAATTAAAAAAAAATGTATTTTGTTGAAAATATTATATTTTGGATATTACAAAATATAATACAAAACAAAATAATTCAAAACAGTACAAAGGAACCCACTAATTACATGAATAAATAATAACTAAATAACAAATCATGACAATAATAATAATACGACTCAACGAAACAGAGTATTAGCCCTCGACTATCGAGAGCATAAATTGGTTCATGTTTGTGTTTGTAATTCTTCCTCTTTGGATACCCGATTCATTAAACAGAATCATCATGGCTGTATAAAGGCCCTTATTAGTATGGCAGACAAAGTTATTTAAAATCTAGTATTCTTGTGTTTATCCTGGTGAGTGTAAAGATAAAAACCTTTGGTAACATGTTTGTCTCTTAAGCAATATTCAGATTTTCAGAATCTTGATTTAGGGATTCTTGAGCATGATTATGCATTTACATGCTATAGACAAATGGTTTATCAAAAAAGAATAAGAGATAGCAATCAGCACTTTCAATAATACAAACAAGGTGTAAAGTTTGACACATTTGTGCTATCAAATGATTTGTTTCCATTCTGTTTTTCTTGAATGCGGAGTTTTTAATGGTAAGATTACATGTTTGAGAGGAAGCTGTACCGTATGTGATTTCAGGCAAATGTTTTGTTTGGCACGCAAGTTACAATAACTGTATTTCAGTGACTTCACATACCACCACATATCTGCCTTTCAGTAAACACAAGCTCATCCAATACAGTATAACACCCCGTGGTGACCCTGTGTCTAGCTCTATTCCATCTGAGTTGATGTCTTTCTTGGAGTTTTCTCTTTATTTTTGCTTGAGGGTTTACAATATACTTATTGAAATGCAGCACCACATTTTAACACATGTTTCAGGAAATGATGAACTTTGAACAGGAGCAAGTACTTTTACTGAGGATGGTTCCAAGTAGTCTGTTGCATTGGCTCAAATATTTTGGCCAGAAGTAGTCTTGAAAGAAAGTGTTAACAGTACTCATTGGAGATGAACAGTGAAGCATTATGGATTTTTAATTTGGATTCAAGAGATTTGAGCTCTTTAATAGATTGCATCTTGTGTATAACTGTCTATTGTATGTGAAATACATTAAACCATTGTGAATGCAGCAGGCAGTGTTTGGGACAATAATATAACAGTACATTTCTGATCTTGGCAGAATGCTGCTTAGTATGAGAGACTGCATAGTAAATCAGTTTATTCTGCACAGTGAGGTGCTGGGGACAATACTAATGTTGTGTTGTGCATGCAGTAGTCAGTGTTAAAGTGGTTTAATGAGAATAGAGTTGATAAAATGTGGCACTGGAAAAAGCACCACAGGTCAGGCAGCATCCGAAGCGCAGGAGAGTTGATGTTTTGGGCAGGACCATTCATCAGGATTGGGAAGGAGGAAGGAGGCTTCGAAATAAATGGCTGGGGTGGTGGGGCTGGGGGAAATGTAGATGGGATGGCGATAGGTGGATGCAGGTAAGAGGTGTTTGATGGTTCAGTGAGAACAGTGGAGTGGATCGATGGGAAGGAAGATGGACAGGTAAGTCAGGTCAAGAGAATGGCGTAGAGTAAGGAGGTTGGATCTGGATTGGGGTTGAGGATGGGGAGATTTAGAAACAGGTGAATTCAATGTTGAGGCCGTGTAGTTGAACAGGAGAGTCAACCTTTTGGGCAGGACCCTTCATCAGGACTGGGGAGGGGGAAGGGGGCTGAGAAATAGATAAGATGGTGAGGCTGGGGGAAAGCAAGGTGAGATAGCGATAAGTCAGAGGGGCAGGAGAGGCAACGTTTTGGGCATGACCCTTCATCGTTGAACTCACCAATTTCCAAATCTCCCCACATCGTCCGAGATCCAACCTTCTGACTCGAGCACTGTGCTTTTGACCTGACTTGCCTGTCCAACTTCCTTACCACTTATCCATTCCATCCTTTTCACTGACCTATCACAATCACCTCTTACCTGCAACCACCTATCACTGTCCCACCTACCATTCCCCCAGACCCTTTTTCCCCTCCCCCTTTTTATTTCTCAGCCCCCTTTCCCTTCTTCAGTCCTGATGAAGGATCTTGTACAAAACATTGATTCATGCTCCTTGGATGCTGCCTGACCTGTCGTTCTTTTTCCAACGCCACATTTTATCCACTGACTCTCCAGCATCTGCAATCCTCACGATCTCCTCATAAGAATAGAGCCAACATCACAGTGGAGTGAAGATGGTATTGATTTGTATATTGTACAATAGCATTGTGCAGTCCAGGTTGTTTGTTCAAAAAATGAGTGAAATGAAATTAGGTTATTTTGCTGTCAAGGCAGAAAGATAGAAATCAAACAGTAATTGCATTTATGTAAGCCATCTCAAAAGTACAGCTCTGCTTTCACTAGTACTGGCGCTAATGCTCCATGAATGGAAACCCATTTCTCCCACACCTGTCTTTGAGCCACTCCTTCATCTTTAATAAAAGCAAAATATAGCAGATGCTGGAAATTTGATACAAACACAGAAAATGCTGGAGAAACTCAGCAGGTCTGGCAGCTTCTATGGAGAGAAAAGGAATCATATTGGATTCAAAATGTCAACTTTGTGTTTTCCCCCTACAGATGTTGCCAGACCTGCTGCGATTCTTCAGCATTTTCTGCATTTATCTGTCATCTTATTTACTCTATACCAATTGGCAATACACCAATAATTCGGAGATTATTACCTTTAAAATTCTCATTTTCAGTTTTGTCCCTAGCTTCATAATGTCTCAACAAAACCTCTTTTCTAGTTTGACTGGTGTTGGTATCCAACTGGACCACAATAACAGGATCCTGTCCTCCAACTTTATCTTTCTTTCTAAATCAGTACAGATGTCCTGAACCTTGGCACTGGACAGGCAATATGGCCATCTGGATTCTCGCACTCACCAACTGAGACTGTATACATTCTGTTTTTTGGATAGTTGATTATTACAATGAAGTTAGAACCTATCGTTAATTATGCCATAATAATTGAAAAGCTTAAAATTTTGTTTTGAAATTGCAATAGGTATAAAATGTTTCAAGTTGTTTGTTATTTCCTGTTTCATTTGAAACTGTGACTAGATTGCAGGCATTTCCACACTGGTTTAAAGAGCTGATTAAGTTGGTACTGTGTTAGAATGAGTGTAAACAGCCACCTAATTCTGATGAATTTTGAAGATGCAATCTTTTTTTTAAAAAAAAAATTGCCAAATATTGCTTGTCGACTCAATCTGTATTATCCAATATTTCATTATTGGCTCATTCTTTATTATCTAATATTATACTGCTAGTTCGTTCTATAACGTTAGCTTATTTTGTAGTATCATACATGAACTTGCTGACTCATTCTATATTATCCTATGCTACATTGTTGTTTCCATTCTGTATTATCTACTATTACCACTGTTGGCTCACTATGTATTTTCCAATATTACACTACTGACTTATTTTGTACTACTCAATATTCCATTGCTGGCTCATTCTGTATTGATCAATACTAATTTTCTCGTTTATTTTGTGTTGCTGGCTTATTCTGTATTATTGAACATGAACTTCTTGGCTTATTCTCTACTTTCCAATAGTACATGACTAGCTAATTCTGTATTCTCTATTAGTACATTGCTAGCTCATTCTGTACTTTCCAACATTGTATTGTTGACTCATTCTGTATTATCCAGTATTGCTGTGCTAGCAATTCTGTATTATTAAACATTAACTTGTACCTAATTTATATGATCCGACATTGTTTTGCAGGCTCATTCTGTATTATCCAATAATATATTGCTGACTAAGAGACCTAAGAGGCAACGTTTTCACTCAGGGTGGTTCGTGTATGGAATGAGCTGCCAGAGGAAGTGGTGGAGGCTAGTACAATTGCAACATTTAAAAGACACCTGGATGAGTATGTGAATAGGAAGGGTTTGGAGGGATATGGGCTTAGTGCTGGTAAGTGGGACGAGATTAGGTTGGGATATTTTTTCGGCATGGACGAATTGGACCGAAGGGTCTGTCTCTGTGCTGTACATCTCTATGACTCTAATATGTTTCTGGCTCATTCTGTATTATCCAACATTAAATTGTTCATTTATTTTGTATTATTTAGCATAACATTGCTGGCTCATACTACATTATCCAAATTATTTTGCTGGCTTATTCTCATTTTCCAACATAATATTGCTGACTTATTCCATATTTTGCTTGGTTTTTCTACCATACTTTGTAGCGCAAACATTTTGATTACCAGGCCTCCTCACTTTACGTTATGGTTATGTTTCTCAGAGCTGTGATTTTAAATGAAGTGACCTGAACAACAGCATGGATTCAGTTCCATTTGAATCAATGTTAAAGCCGGGGTTACTTTGCTGTGAGCATTTCCTGCCCATTGAAACCAATGCTTGAGTTGAAATACTGTACCCTTCATGCACAGCATTATGCATTTTTAGCTAAAATGATGTGCAAAAATGTCACTAATGTTAAACATGATGTGGAAAAGCTGGTGTTGGACTGGGCTGGTCAAAGTTAAAAATCACACAACAGCAGGTTATAGTCCAGCAAGTTTATTTGGAAACACGAGCTTTCGGAGCATTGCTCCTTCAGGTAGCTACCTGATGAAGGAGCAATGCTCCGAAAGTTAGTGTTTCCAAATAAACCTGTTGGACTCTAACCTGGTGTTGTGATTTTTAACAAATATTAAAGAAATAACATCATAATTGAAACAAAACGTTCTAACCTAAGTGGTGGCTCATTCTGTATTATCCAATACTATCAGAGCCCAACAGATCCTATAATAGCTGCAAATAACACACGAGACCCCTTTCAACAGTAAAAGTGACAAAGAAGTGTTAAGTGTGAAGAAAGTTGTACTTATTGAGTAAACTGTGCTGCTTTTATCTCATTTTCTGGGTGTGTTCTTTATTGCCTTGCTTCATACCCAATGTTCCTTAAAATGTGGGGCTGGGAAAACGAGGCTGCAGGTTTCCCAGTGATGGCTGCTGCACCCCTGCCCCTGGTCCACAATGGTCTAGGACCCCCAGGGGTCAGGTCCTTAAACTGTGAGATATTGTGTTATAGGTTGTCTTAACTCGCTAACCAGCTCACTCTATTCATTATTACCAGGTTCCTGTTCATTCATTCATAATCCTTTACTTACCTGTTATTTACTAAAACCGTGATTCTGCAGTATATTTTACTCTTGCAAGATAGACTAAAATTAAAGCAATACTTCCAAACCCATTACTGCTCCTTCACAACTTCAACCCTTTTCAGACTTATCTACATAAAAAGCTATGTCTGAATGAATATCAAAGACCACTAACCAAGTCAGAACAATACCAACCCTGCCATCCTGTCTCCATGACCTATCTAAAACTATGGAAAGATTATAACATTAATCAGCCGTCTCTCGGACATGAATAGATTACAGAACACCAAACATTTTCCCGAGTTAGTATGTACTTGTTAAATATCTTTTAACTGGGCCGTTATCCCTTTAAGAAACTAATTGCCAAAACAGTACTTATGTAATAGCGAGTTTTGAGAAGATTTGTATCTCCGGTTGAGGTTCTGGATATAAGTTTCCTTGCTGAGCTGGAAGGTTCGTTTCCAGACGTTTCGTCATCATACGAATTAACCTCTTCAGTGAGCCTCTGAATGAAGCACAGGTGGTGTAGCCCACATTCTATATATGTTTGGTTTTCCTTGAGTTGGTGATGTCATTTCCTGTGGTGATATCATTTCCCATTCTTTTTCTCAGGGAGTGGTAAATGGGATCCAAGTCAATTTGTTCATTGATAGTTTTGGTTGGAATGCCATGCTTCTAGGAATTCTCATGCATGTCTCTGTTTGGCTTGTCCAAGGATGGATGTGTTATGCCTTACCACCAACTTCACCTTCAACAACAAAACCTACACACAATCAAACAGAACACCCGTGGGATCTCCGATATCAGGGTTCTTAGCAGAGGCAGTAATGCAGAGACTTGACAAACAACTCTGCCAACCATCCAATCCAAACTTTGGGTCTGCTACGTGGATGACACCTTTGTCATCACTAAACAAAACAAATTTGAGGAAACCTTCAAGAGCATCAATCATACCCTTACTGGCATAAAATTCACTAAAGAGGAGGAAAGCAACAACAAACTGCCATTCCTCGATGTCGCAGTAGCCAATGGGGAACTTCAAACCAGTGTCTGCAGGAAAACGACACATACGGACCAAATATTGCAACATTGCAATCATCCCAACATCCACCGATTAAGCTGTTTTATAACATTATTTCAATGAGGCGACACAGAAGAACTATGCAGAGCAGAGGAAAATCACCTATACAGTGTATTCAAAAAGAACGGGTAGCCAATGAACACAGTCTGCCAATTTCTGAGGAACAAACCAAAACAAGCAGACAAAAAATGTTCAGAAACTCTAGTCACTCTCCCCTACATCAAAGACGTCTCTGAAATGACTGCCTGACTACTCAGACCCATTGGCATCGTGGTAGCCCACCAGCACATTAAAACAGCAGCTAATGAACTTGAACGACCCTGTACAGACAATAAGCAAAACTAATATCATCTACAAAATACCTTGCAAGGATTGTAACAAACACTACATTGGACAGATAGGCAGAAAACTAGTCACCAGGATACATGAATATCAACTAGCCACAAAAAGACATGAGCTGAAAATGTGTTGCTGGAAAAGCGCAGCAGGTCAGGCAGCATCCAAGGAGCAGGAGAATCAACATTTCGGGCATGAGCCTTGGATGCTCCTGCTCCTTGGATGCTGCCTGACCTGCTGCGCTTTTCCAGCAACACATTTTCAGCTCTGATCTCCAGCATCTGCAGTCCTCACTTTCTCCTACAAAAAGGCATGACCCAATCTCACTGATGAGGACGGACACCACTTTGACTGGGACAACACATCCATCCTAGAACAAGCCAAACAGAGACACTCGCGAGAATTCCTACAAGCATGGTATTCCAACTGAAACTTTAAACGCATTGACTTGGATCCCATTTCCCACCCCCTGAGAAAAAGAACAGGAAATGACATCTCCAACCCAAGGAAACCCAAACATTTAAATAGAAAGCAGGCTACACCACCAGTACTTCATTTGGAGGCTCTGAAGATGTTACTTAGTATGGTGATGAAACGTCTGGAAACGAACCTTCCAGTTTAGCGAGCAAACCTAGATCCAGTACTTATGTGAATTTGCATGAATGAATGAAACTCTCACTGGTAAATACTAAACAAATCTCACAATCCAGCTGTGGTAATCAGTTTAATAACCTCTATTCTTTTAGTAAACACAGGTACAATTTCTAATGAATTTAGAGTGTTTGGGTTAGTTTTTTTTATGATGTGGAGGTGCCAGTGTAGGACTGGGGTAGACAAAGTTTAAAAATCACACAACACCAGGATATAGTCCAACAGGTTTATTTGGAAGTACTAGCTTTCAGAGTGCTGCTTCTTCGTCAGGTAGCTACCTACCTGATGAATGAGCAGTGCTCTGAAAGCTAGTACTTCCAAATAAACCTGTTGGACTTTGTCCCGGTGTTGTGTGATTTTTAACTTAGTGAATGTTAGCAAAAAATGCTAACCTAAAAGACAAAAGGATGAATATCTCTTAATAATGCAAGCAGACTGGACAGACAGTCTTAACCCTATATGTAGCTTTGCTCGCTGAGCTGGAAGGTTCGTTTTCAGATATTTCGTCAACATATTAGGTAAAATAATCAGTGAGCCATTGGATAAAGCTCTGGTGGCATGGCCCACTTTCTATTTGTGTTTAGGTTTCCTTGGGTGGGTGATGTCATTTCCTGTGGTGATGTTATTTCCTGTTCTTTTTCTCAGGAGGTGGTAAATGGGATCCAAGTCGATGTGTTTGTTGATACAGGTCCGGTTAGAATGCCATGCTTGTAGGAATTCTCGTGCATATCTCTATTTGGCTTGTCCTGGGATGGATATGTTGTCACAGCTGAAGTGGTGTCCTTCCACATCTGTATGTAAAGGATACTAGTGAGAGTGGGTTATGTCTTTTTGTGGCTAATCGGTGTTCATGTATCCTGGTGGCTAGTTTTCTGCCAGTTTGTCCAGCATGGTGTTTGTTACACACCGGGAAGTCTCATCACCAGCCAATCTGCTCTATTATTTTTGGTTTCTATTGTGTATTTTTACTCTTCATGCATAGAAATGGGCATTTACCAACTTCATAAAAAGTTTTCAGCGTGAATTAAAATCTGCAGTTGAATATAACCTATCCATAGAGACAAGTATTGTAAATTATGAATGTTAAGAAATGCATCTGCTGTCAGCAGGTATCCAAATCTTTATAGGAGGTCATACAATTATTATCACAGAAAATATGACAGTCATGGATATGTTCTCCAAAGGCCAGTTGGCTGGACAGCAGGTTTGCAATGCAGAGTAATGCCAACAGAGTAGGTTGAATTCTGCACTGGCTGAGGTTACCATGAACGACTCTCCTTCTCAACTTCAGCTTAAACCACCGCTGGTCATCTCTCTCAAATGATATTGTAGTCCTTTGGTCTATTGGGCTATGGTGACTTTACCTTTACTTGTCCAAAATATCGGTACAAATTTCCATTTATTATCAACTTTTTAAAAGTTATCGTAAAACAGTGGCTATGAAATCCTATACCTTCAGCAACAGATGGATGTTTATAAATTTTTATGCTATCCAGCTGTCTTAAATGATTACGTTTGGGATTGGTTCATATCTAGCTATCTTGAGACAGTAGTGTGAAATAGTGATGGTAAATATCGAGATTAGGTTTAGCATATGTAACATAAACAGTAATTGTGATAGTATTTGAATTGTCTGCCTAATGCAAACACAGCTTCTGTTTACATGATTTGCCAGTCTTCTATTTGCACCAATGACTGATTCGTAAATTGCCTGTTTAATCCAACTGCTGAATCTGTACTGTTGACTTTTTGGGAATTTTTTTTTTTAAAGTATTGGTAGCCTATTGCAGTATGAATCCGTAAAAGTGATGGTTTGTGTTCTGATACTGTGATCTGATACTAAGACTGTCAAAAAATATTCACTGTATTTAGGTAAGTATTCCAAATTAACAGTTTCTTTTCTTTCTAGATTGCTGTTGAGAATCTACAAAGGTTTAGAGCAATAAATTTATAATGGCCACGTGTTTGAGACTTCCTGGTGGTCTGTTAGGTGAAGCATTAGTTGGATGGTAGACCTCTGGGCAGTTGGCTTAACAAAATCATAAACTTGTTTTTAAAGAACGTTAGTTACCAGAAATCTGTCTTTCTGGTCTCATGCTAAGCCACTTAGAACGAACGGTCACAGAATTGAATACTTTTCTATCCCGAATTCATTAATCTTAACTGAGATGCCATAGTTAACTTCTATGAGCTGGCAACGAAAACTAAGGATGGCTGAGATTTCCTGTAGGCGAAAGTGAGGACTGCAGATGTTGGAGATTAGACTTGAGATTGTGGTGCTGGAGAAACAGCAGGTCAGGCAGCATCTGAGGAGCAGGAGAATCGATGTTTTGGGCAAAAGCCCATGATCAAATTTTCTGTATTGACCCCTTTCAGTGATCAACAAAGAATTGCCATTGAGTACTGCATCTGTTGTCTGCCTGAGCCATGGAGTTGTATCTAAGTTAAATCTGTTTCCTGGTGATGGTGAAAAAAACCTTACCCTTTAATTTCTAAAAGTATCTACTTAGCGCTGTTACATATCTTTTAAAGTATGTACTGAATGTGTAGTGATTTAGTATATTTGACTGGGAAATGTAGGTTTGACTTTGTGCCTGCAACTGTTTTTCACAAAGTGATATTGTACTTTTGTCTTCTGCTTTTGTAGAAGGAAGGAAAGGGAGCACCCCACACCAGGGAGGGAATCTCATAGAGAGGTACACTTGGGAAGATAATTATCAAGATAATTCTTGCCTATCTTCTAGTGGCAAGCTTGGAGTGTCCTTGGGATTTACTTGATGTTAACCTTGATGCCCAAGTGCACTCTCAGTCATTACATGGGTAACATAGAAGATAGGAGCAAGAGGACGCCATTTGGCCCATCACGCCTGCTCCACCATTCATCATGATCATGGCTGATCCTCCAACTCAATAGCCTGAACCTGCTTTCTCTCCATAACCTACTCACCCTAAGTGCTATATTTCGCTGTCTATTGAATACATTCAATGTTTTGGCATCAACTACTTCCTGTGGTAATGAATTTCACAAGCTCACCACTCTTTGGTGAAGAATGTCTTCTCATTTCCGTCCTAAATGGTCTACCCTGAATCCTCAGACTGGGACTCCTGGTTCTGGACACACCCACCATCAGGAACATTCTCTCTGCATCTACCTGAACTAGTCCTGTTAGAATTTTATAAGTCTCTATGAGATTACCCCTCATTCATCTTAACTCCAGCAAAAACAATCCTAACCTAGTCAATCTCTCCTCCTGTGTCAGTGCTGCCATTCCTGGAATCAGCCTGGTAACCCTTCACTGCACTCCCTCGAGAGCAAGAACATCCTTCCTCAGAAAAGGAGACCAAAACTGCACACAATATTCGAAGTGTGGCCTCACCAAGGCCTTGTATAACTGTAACAACACATCCCACCTTAAATTCTTAGTTAGAAAAATATGACTCTTACTGCTGATTGTGGGATGTTTTAAAGATATTCTGTAAAACGTATTTCTGTTGCGTTATAGAAAAACTTTGAACTTTGGGGTGCTGACTGTTGGTGGTACACATTGCACTTTCCAGTACATAATTTAGGATATACTTAGTCCTCATAATCTGCTAAATTGCTGCCCATAGATATGCATACTCATTAGCTCAGTCTCAGGCTCCATTTTTTTCACTGACTTGCCCAGTCTGGTCTTGTAGACCATTGCAGTACATTGAAGAGTTACACGGTATCCTTTTTTTTGGTTATCTGCAGGGAATCTGTGTCCCTATCCCCTTTGGATAACAAGGATTTGGTGCAGTTAAATCACCTCTTTGTTTCTGCCCCTTTTTTTGGTATTAATTATGCTTTGTCAGGGATTTGAAGAAACTGAATCAACCATTAGTAAAATAAAAACTTTACAAACCTAATAATCTTGTGCTTGGAATTAATTTGTCCTCATTTATACTGATCTGAGGTCAGAGCTCATCAAAAGGGGGGTCATGACTTCTGAGCTCTGACCAAGTAATAATACCTCCACGGCTGTCTTTTCACTCCAGCAGTTCTCCATTTTCAAGACTTGAATTGGGGTCACAGAGGGAGAAAGTCTAGGAAGCACTGACCTATAGCTAATGTTGCATTACTTCTTTTCCCCTCCCCCTCCAAGTGTGTTCTGCAGCAAATATATTTTTTCTATATTATTATGTGCTTTGTGACTGAATTCATTTGTTTGGGACAAGCATAAAACTGTTAAATTTCCTGAAGTAAAAGACGGTGAACTACGTAGCAAATATACAACAGAATGTTGCTGCTCAGATTGACTGTGAACAATAACATGAATATTTTAGACTATTTTAGTTATTAGAAATTTGGGGAATTATTTCAAAGTTTTGCGTTTGAGGTTTTAATTGTGATTATTCAGCTTTTGTTAGATTATTAAGATTTGAAGAATCAAGAACAGTGCTGCCATTTTCTGAATTTTTTCAAAAGCAGGCTGGCCTGATTCACCAAAATATGAGATTATATATTCTTCCATACGTTCTTTAATGCTACCCATATTTAAAATTTTGCTTTGATATTACATGCTCAAAATAACAACATTTTCACTTTGAAAGGTTGAAAAATGCAATTAAGTAAAATAATTATGTGTTGAGTGCATTAGTGCCAATTCCTAAGGGGTTAATTGCACCCTCTTTTCAGAATCTTGACTTAATAAGCACCAAATGGGTGTCTGGATGATCCAATTGAGTTTTATCCTTGTGGCATTATTAGAGGAGAAGCTGTGAGCTCCACATTTTCATCAGTTTTGCTGTGTTTCCATCTTGAAGACTTCGTTTTATGGTTTGAATGGCTTGATTTTACAGTCATTGATGAATGAACAGTGCTAGCCATTCATTACAGTTATACATAATTTTCTATAGATTTTACATTATTATAGAGAAATACTGAAACAAAACTGCAGGAAGACAGTGGTGAACTTGAAGAAGAAGGATGTACTTTGCAAATGAATGACGTGAGAGATTACATTTTGTAGGAAAAGTAAAAGAGGTGAATTATTATTTAGAAAAATAAGAATCTGGGAAAGAGGTGTAAAAATGGTAATGCATAGCTTAACAAAAATAGGTTTTATTTCAAGAGGAATAAAATTGAAAAGCAGAGAAGTTATGTGATACTTGTATCTAATCTTGGTTAGCCCATTCTTGAAATAGTATGTGCAGTTTTCTTACCACATGCGAAAGAGGATATAGAGGAGCAAACAAGATTTATAGAGATAGAAAGTAACTAACGATCAGAAAAGATGAAAAGTTTGCCTCTGCTTAGTCTGGAAGACAGAAATTAGAAGGGCAGAAGGAGAGACAGCCTGTTTCCACACAGTTTACTGTTAAAATTGTTTTTAAAATTGTTTTTTATAGACTAGATGGAGGCAATATGTCCATTTGAGCAGAAGAGGAAAGCAAGAAACCATCAATTAAAGACTACTACCAAGAAATTTAACAGGGGATTCAGAAGAAACTTGTTTAACAGAGTGCAATGAGAATGTGGAACTTAAACTATGTAGAGAATAGTTAGGGCAAATAGTATAGATCAGGCTTGACCAGCTTTTTCATGTGACGGGCCTCATTTCAATTTGTTTCTCCCTCGGGATGAAGGACAAGTTTCTGAAAGATAAGGTTGGCGCACACAACTCATATCTCTCACTACCTTTCTGCCATTTGTATGCACATGGCTTTTCTCTCCCTCCCTCCTTCCCTCCTACCCAGTAGCCCCTCTTCTCTCTTTCTTGCACCCCCTCTTGATCTCTCCCTCTCACACACATTCCCTTCCTCATTCTCCCTCACTCTATCATTTCTTCACCCTTACTCCCTCACTCTCTCTCAACCCCTAACATATGCACTCCCTCATACTCTCAGCTCCCAACCCCACAGTCGAGGCTCCCTGCTCTGCCATATTCATTGCAGTCCTTCATAGGAATGGCAAGTGCACAGGAATGAAAGTGCCTTCATTCACTCCCCAACATACAGCCGCCTCTGCATTCACTTCCTGACTGCTGCCTCTTTCCCATGTACTAGTTCTCTAGCTTAAGGCCTTTATTCCCTCTGCCCACCACATGGCAGACATTCCATCCTCTCATCCCCTAATCTGCAATAGATTTGTCAGTTTCCTCTGTCATAAAACTGGTCCATTTTTTTCCTATTCTTAAGGATACTGTGTCCTTGATTTTTTTCTGAAGGGTCATAAAACTCTCCTGGTTCCAATTAGATTGGTTTGGTACAGAGATTAAGGGGTGTTGAGAGGCCTTTTTGTTTTTATGTAAACCGATGAGACTTCTGGCCAAAGTGGTCATGTTTTAGAAGTGACCTGTATAGTGGAAGAGGCGCGGCCAGCTCTCTAGCTGAGCAGTTCAGTCCAGAACTAGTTGGGAGTTTAACAGTAAACTGTGTGGAAACAGGCTGTCTCTCCTTCTGCCCTTCTAATTTCAACCTGTGAGCATTTGTTCCATTTTTTACTGGATTTTAAAGGGAGTTTGCTTATTGGGACTGTTGTGTATATTCGGAACAGCATAATTAGGTCTAGTTTGGATCGACTGAGTTCTGTAGGGGTTCTTTATTCTGTTCTTTGTGTTTTATCGTATAATTTTGTGAATAAATTTTTGTCTTTTAAAACCTGGTAATTAACTTTGCTAACTTACTCCAGGTAATTTTCACTGTACACTTACCGAAACAAATTGCAAAGTTATGGTCTGGGCTGCTTGCTTAAGAATGTTTTGAGTGGTCTGGCTTAGTCCATATCGCCTTGGTGTGCAACCTTAGGCTGAACAGAACTACCCAGCATATGCATCGATCAAATGTCACTTCAAGGTCATTGCTGTTCCTCATTTGCAGTGAATAGGTTCCTACTAAGCTCATCAGCAGCAAACATGGGAAGAAGCATCTGACTGGAGAAGTATGTCATGAAAACATTTTCTAGTTCTTACTGTACTATATTTGGAATCCTGGTGGTTGGACAGCCAGGATCCTTTGGTAGGCCTCCTATTGGGGCCTGGTGTACATGCATTTATAAGCCTGGTACAGGTGCATTTAATGGAAAGGTAGACAAGCATGTAAAGGAGAAGATGGTAGAGGGACAATACTGATGGATTTAGCAGAGGAAAGGTGAGATGAAGGTCAACTGGAACATAAACATAGGCCATTCACCCAACCAGTTGATTTCTGTTTCTGCAATGTATGCTCTGTGCTATGTTAAACAAAACACTCTTTTCAGAGATTCAGGATCTGGGTGAATGTGGTAAGCAACTATATATTCTCGCATCAGTTACCTGTAGATTGAAAAATTCTTCCAAGCACATCAGCGTTTAAACAGGATATCTGAGGTAGAGCAGTTAATTGAAAGCAAAATCGTGTACTGACAGTGAAAGACTGAATTTCAAAGGCAGAACTACAAGAGAGAATTGAGACTAAGATGAAGAAAAAAGTAACATTTCACTTACAATTCTTTGGTCGTTTGGTAGCACAGAACTTGAGTATTGCTAGAAAGTTACACATTTTGTTGAAACTTTTTATCTCTTGCTCCGGAGATTCCAATGTAAAGGAGAACAACGTGTTTGCAATGTTTCAGAGGAGAGTGCTGATTGGTTGGCAAGTGGATGCTGGTTGAGGTGTTGCCATGGAAATTGCACCAGTTAGATAACAGCCATCTACACTAGGTTTGATAGGTTGAACAGTCTTTTCTAATTTCACAGTTTATGTGCTGTTGCCACTAACGGTTGTTTCATGCTGTTAAATAAAATGAATCATATTCCTATTACAGGAAAATGCAGGGCAAGTTGCAAATGTCAGAATACTTCTACTTGCATTCAAATTATACACATAAGGAATTTGCTCTCTAAAGGATAACACTAAGATGTTTTTGAAGGCAGGTAAATACCAAGCCATGAATCCTTAGAGACTTTGTTGTAAAGGCAGATTCTGGTTGGAAAAGTCAGATGCAGAAGGTAATTCTAAGTACGAGCTATTTACTTTGCCATAATTTTACACTCTAAAGGATATCATGACTTTTTCAACCAGAATCTGCCTTTACAAAATTTATTGTAAAGGTCCATGACTATACATTAACCTATACATTGGTATACAGCTGCCTTTAAATACAGTTCAATGATAACCTTTAGAAGTGCAATGAATTGTGAACACATTGCAGTAAGAAATTGTAAAAGATACTTCATTTTAAGCAGGATAGTGGAAATATCCTCTAGCCATAAAGCATTTTAACACCCGCTGGAATTGATCAAGTATGCATCAAAACCTTTAAGTTAACAAGAAATGAGGCATGAGCTATTTGAATTCAGGTAAGGAGAAAGGGGATTCTGAATTTGTACATGTGCATTGTAAAAGTGAAATTGATTTAGAAAGGCTTTTCAACAACAGTGTGGAGGTTCTTTTGTAGGTGGTGCAAAATGTAGATGAGTGCAGAATTATGGCAAAGTAAATAACTCTTAATCAAAGTGTCTCATCTACACTGTCAAACCCAAATGTATTATGATGTGTACTTGTCGCCAGTAGGTAGATTATTATTTACCATCTGTTTCTTCTGCGATCTGGCTCCATCCTTGATTGTAGTGGGGCTGGGAACATATGCACATATGAATTTTGCCGCATGACTGCTTTAAAGATGTCTTTTAAAGTACATGCTCGGTGCAGAAATATGAGCACTGCTGATTTTTAACATGTTTTCTCAGTTGTATTTTAGAACTACAATTATTTGCCTGATCTTAGAGAAAATATTACTGCGTTTTTGCGTTTATAATTCTGAAACTAAGTCTTGTGATGCTTGTTTGGGAGTATATTAGCTTTTCTTTGGCAATTAAGATAAAACAAAACTGTCACTTTCATGTCCCGAAGTGCTTTTTCACTCCAGATTAGGTTTGCTGTAAATCCTCTTAACTTGGTTTTACTTGCACATAGCCTCATTCTCCCTCCTGCAGGCAGCGATGGCCACTGATACTGGCAACACTTTCAATGCATCCATTCCCATGTAAACACAGGTGATGAATGGCAGCAGACCATTTGATCATGGAGAGTGTTACACTCCTGCCTTATCTATCCTCTCCTGATGGCATATTTGCACGTTCCAGAAGGATCCACAGGATAGCAGTCATGGGAAGTTGATTTTTGATCTTCACTGACACCAATCTTAGCGGTTCACTGAGATCAGATAATTTGGCACAGACTTGCAGTTTTACCTGGGAACTTCGGAATTGTGAGCAACAGTAATAAAAATTAGACTGTGCAGAGTGACTAAACTGGCTTATGGAATGTGTATTGAAAGAGGGAGGTTGTGAAGCAAATTGTTATTTATCAAGAAGCTAAAGAGTAGGAAAACTGTAATAGGGAATACTGTATATTGTAAGTTATTTAGCGATGTCAGAATTTAATGATTTCTGTTTCAAATGATAACCAGTACTTAATTCTGAAATATTCTCTATTACAGGCTTTCAAAGAAATGCTGTATACAGCCCAAGACCAAGCACCATCTTTAGAAGGTAACGTGGTTTCATGTTGTCCTCTTATTGCAGCTACTGACTACATACAAAATCTGATCCATCTAAATAGCAGCATATGGAGTAGTTCACGGGCATACCAGTGGCATCGCACATCAAAATAAGAGTGAAAATAAACTAGAGAGAATTTTTTTTTTTGGAAGGGGAAGCCGAGTGCCTTAACATTTTCTCATTTACTTATGGGCTGTGGGTGGTCCTGGCTGGGCCAGCGTTTATTGCTCACCCCTATTTGAGAAGTTGACGGTGAGCTGTCTTTTTGAGTCAACATTTATCTTAAAGCAAAACTTGGCTGATCCTTTACAATTCAAAGTTGTTTATTTTTCAGTGAAAAAATAATTCTGACTAATATTTCTATACTGCTACCATTATGGCATAATTAGTCCACACAGTATGAAGGAATTGAATTGAATGCGTATATCTGAAGTGAATAAAAATTGGCTAAAGCAAAGAATCATGAATCACTGTGCTAGTAGTGGGGCATAGGAGTGATCAATAATGAGGCAAGTGCTGCTTATAGTGTATGAATATGGAGGCACTAACCAGGCTGTCATAAGTTCAAGGTGATACCATATTGCAGTTTTAAGCTGAGGTTTTTAGAGCATGGCCAGTTTTGGAGAAGCAAGAAGAAGGGGTTCAGGTAAAAAAAAGATGAAAAGCAAATGCAGAAAAATCTTGAGAAATTGAGAATTGACTGATTCGTAATTAATGGAAATGACAATTAATGACACTAACATGGGACCAGCAGTGAAAATACTGGGTTTTTAGTTAGGATTCAGTGGCAGAGGACGGCTGTTTCAGATGGTTGGAGATTAAAAAAAAAGTTTATCCTGTTCTGACCAACACTACTAAAATTGACTATCCAGTCTTTATTGTTGGGACCCTGTTCTTTACAAATGGGCTGTGCATTTCCTATTTTACAGCAGTGACTATAGTTGACAAGTATTTGATGGATTGTGATGTGTCTTGGCTGCTGAGGTCATGATGTGCAATATAAATGCAAGTTTTCTCTCTGTCTGACACTTAAAGTTTTGTAGCTAGCATGCAGAGGTTAAGGTATAAAGTTATTTAACTCTTCTAAACTAAAGCTGAATTTATAGTAATAAATAAACAAAGTTAGTATCTCCAAATGTTGCTGTTTTTACAGCGACCCAGTGACAAAATTATGGAACAACTGTCCTTGTTTGTTGCCTGCTGTGCTGCACCTAGTTTTGGTGGTTCCATTCAAACTCAGTTATCCTTGAACAAAGCTTCAAACTTCTGATTCTATCAAGACATACCTACCTTCATCCATTAAATTGCTCATCTGGGCTGCCTCATTTGATATGTTGTTGAAATGCTTATTCATGCATTTATTTCCTTGGTATGGACTATTCTAGCCTCATTCTTCACTGTCCATTAACTTGTACTAATCCAAAACTTTGCCCAGATTCTAACTTGCATTAAGTCCCATTCACCAATCATATCAGTCATTGATGACTTACAGTGGCTTTAGTCCAGCAAATTTTAAAATTCTCATTCCTGTGTTCAGATCTGACCTTGTTCCCTCCTATCTCTGTAATGCACTTCGGCCCTTCAAATCTTCAGAACCTTACCTTTCTCTCAATCTAGCCTGTTGGACATTCCTCGCTTATTTTGCTCCAATATTGGGACCATTATTCAGTTTTCTTCAGTCCCTTCATTCTTAAATCCCTCCAAAATCTCTTTGCCTCTCAACCTCTCTTTTCTTTATTAAGATTCTACTTAAAAGCTACCTGTGAACAAACTATTGGTCACCAGATTTAATATCACCTTCTTTGATTCTAGTATTAATTTTATGTCCGACTGTGGACTCTCAAAGTGCATTGGGATATTTGCTCATTTGAAGGTGATGTTTAAAAACTAATTGTGGTATGTTCTATGTTTCCAGTATTTTATAAGCAGGTCACTGCTTTGTATTAATTTTTCTGTTTGGGATTTGGGATTCTGGACAAGTTGGATATTTTTGTCAGTGTTCATAGAGTCATAGAGATGTACAGCATGGAAACAGATCCTTCGGTCCAACCCGTCCATGCCGACCAGATATCCCAACCCAAACTAGTCCCACCTGCCAGCACACGGCCCATATCCCTCCAAACCCTTCCTATTCATATACCCATCCAAATGCCTCTTAAATGTTGCAATTGTACCAGCCTCCACCACATCCTCTGACAGCTCATTCCATACACCTACCACCCTCTGCGTGAAAACGTTGCCTCTTAGGTCTCTCTTATATCTTTCCCCTCTCACCCTAAACCTATGCCCTCTGGTTCTGGACTCCCCGACCCCAGGGCAAAGACTTTATCTATTTATCCTATCCATGCCCCTTATAATTTAGTAAACCTCTATAAGGTCACCCCTCAGCCTCCGACGCTCCAGGGAAAACAGCCCCAACTTGTTCAGCCTCTCCCTGGAGCTCAGACCGTCCAACCCTGGCAAAAGCCTTGTAAATCTTTTCTGAACCCTTTCAAGTTTCATAACATCTTTCCGATAGGAAGGAGACCAGAATTGCACGCAGTATTCCAACAGTGGCCTAACCAAAGTCCTATACAGCCGCAACATGACCTCCCAACTCCTGTACTCAATACTCTGACCAATAAAGGAAAGCATACCAGACGCCTTCTTCACTATCCTATCTACCTCCGACTCCACTTTCAAGGAGCTATGAACCTGCACTCCAAGGT
>NC_057720.1:82380453-82382489 GCF_004010195.1 Chiloscyllium plagiosum | reverse complement strand
TATTTTAAAACAAATAGAATTATGGTCACTGGCCCCAAAGTGCTCCCCCACTGACACCTCAGTCACCTGCCCTGCCTTAATTCCCAAGAGTAGGTCAAGTTTTGCACCTTCTCTAGTAGGTACATCCATATACTGAATCAGAAAATTGTCTTGTACTCACTTAAGAAATTCTTCTCCATCTAAACCTTTAACACTATGGCAGTCCAGTCGATGTTTGGAAAGTTAAAATCCCCTACCATAACTACTCTATTATTCTTCCAGGTAGCTGGGATTTCCTTAGAAGTTTGTTTCTCAATTTCCCTCTGACTATTGGGGGGTCTATAATACAATCCCAATAAGGTGATCATCCCTTTCCTATTTCTCAGTTCCACCCAAATAACTTCCCTGGATGTATTTCCAGGAATATCCTCCCTCAGCACAGCTGTAATGCTATCCCTTATCAAAAATGCCACTCCCCCTCCTATCTTGCCTCCCTTTCTATGCTTACTGTAGCATTTGTATCCTGGAACATTAAGCTGCCAGTCCTGCCCATCCCTGAGCCATGTTTCCGTAATTGCTATGATATCCCAGTCCCATGTTCCTAACCATGCCCTGAGTTCATCTGCCTTCCCGGTTAAGCCCCTTGCATTGAAATAAATGCAGTTTAATGAATTAGTTCTACGTTGTCCCTGCCTGCCATGACTGTTTGACTCACTTCTGTTCTCAGCTGTACCAGTCTCGGGTTGATCTCTTTCCTCAATTCTCCCTGGGTCCCTCCCCGCCACCGTACTCGTTTAAATCCTCCCAAGCAGGTCTCACAAATCTCCCTGCCAGTATATTAGTCCCCTTCCAATTTAGGTGCAATCCGTCCCTCTTGTGCAGGTCACTTCTACCCCAAAAGAGATTCCAATGATCCAAAAATGTGAATCCTTCTCCTAAACACCAGTTCCTCATCCATGCATTCATCTGCTCTATTCTCCTATTCCTGCCCTCACTAGCTCGTAGTACCAGGAATAATCCAGATATTACTACCTTGAGGACCTCCTTTTTAAATTTCTGCCTAACTCTTTGTAATCTCCCTTCAAAATCTCAACCTTTTCCCTTCCTATGTCGTTTGTTCCAATGTGGACAATGACCTCCTGCTGGCCCCTCTCCCCCGTGAGAACATTCTGCACCCTCTCTCAGACATCCTTGATCCTGGCACCAGGGAAGGAACACACCATTCTGCTTTTTCTCTGCTGGTCACAGAAACGTCTGTCTGTACCTCTGACTACAGAATCCCCTAACACAATTGATCTCTTGGAAGCCGACGTATCCCTCATTGCATTAGAGCCAGTCTCAATACCAGAAACTTGGCTGTTTGTGCTACTTTCCCCTGAGAATCCATCACATTGTCCAAAACAGCATACCTCTTTGAAATGGGTATAGCCTCAAAAGGCTCCTGCACGAGCTGCCGACCTCTCTCTCCCTTGTATCTGAGACATTTCCCCCCTTTCTATAACTGCATCCATCGGATACTGTTGCTGTTGCAAATTCCTCATCGCTTCCATCTGTCTCTCCAACCGATACACTCGATCTGATAAGATTCGCATTCAACAGCATTTATGGCAGATATAATCCGCAGTAACCCTGAAACTCTCTTTAAACTCCCACATCTGACAAGAAGTACGTATCACTGCAAAGGCCATTTTTGCTTCTTCGCAATCTACAGACCCAGAAAATAACACCGTCTTATTCCTCTACAAACACTGCCCCTGGTAAAATTAATAGCTTTGGCTTATATTTTAAGTTTAATCAAGAGACTTATCTCCAAAAACATATAATCAAGAAAGAATCCACTGTACTCACTACTGCAGCCTTTCTCTTGGACAGACTTAAAACAACAATTAACTTATCCGGTCCTGTGCTGTGAACTTTGCCCAACAGTTCCTCCAAGACTAGTTGTGAATTTCACTGTTTGTTAATTTTCCCAGATGCACTCCGATGTCCATCGATACACGAATTCAAACAGCAAAGCCTCCCTCTCCCTCCCTCTCTCCCTCCCTCTCTCCCTCACT
>NC_057720.1:82370371-82379727 GCF_004010195.1 Chiloscyllium plagiosum | reverse complement strand
CTCTCTCTCTCCCTCCCTCTCTCTCTCCCTCCCTCCCTCTCTCCCTCCCTCCCTCTGTCCTCACCATGACAATTGATTTTCCCAATTGACTATTCTTTTGTGAAAATGAAAAATTGATGTTGTTAAAGATTATCGACCTTATCAGGGCTATTTCAGATGGGGTGATCACTTGGCTATAAGGATCTTTGCACAAAATGATTTATAAACAGAGGAGGAAAAATACACATTGTAAGATGGCATTCGAGTCATAGAGATGTACAGCACAGCTTTGGTCCAACTTGTCCATGCTGACCAGCTTTTCCAACCCGATCTAATCCCACGTGCCAGCACCTGGCCCATATCCATCCAAACCCTTCCTATTCATATACCCATCCAAATGCCTTTTAAATGTTGTACCAGCCTCCCACATCCTCTGGCAACTCATTCCATACACGTACCACCCTCTGTGTGAAAGCGTTGCCCCTTGGGTCTCTTTTATATCTTTCCCCTCTCACCCTAAACCTATGCCCTCGAGCTCTGGACTCCCTGACCCCAGGGAAAAGGCCATGTCTATTTATCCTATTCATGCCCCTCATAATATTGTAAACCGCTTTGAGGTCACCCCTCAGCCTCTGACGCTCCAGGGAAAACAGCCCCAGCCTTTCCCTTTAGCTCAAATCCTTCAATCCTGGCAACGTCCTTGTAAAACTTTTCTGAACCCTTTCAAGTTTCACAACATCTTTCCGAAAGGAAGGACACTAGAATTGTATGCAATATTCCAATAGTGGTCTAACCAATGTCCTGTACAGGTGCAACATGACTTCCAATGACCTCACGTACTCAATAGTCTGACCAATAAAGGACAGCATACTAAATGCTGCCTTCACTATCCTATCTACCTGCGACTCCACTTTCAAGGAGCTATGAATCTGCACTCTAAGGTCTTTTTGTTCAGCAACACTCCCTAGGACCTTACCATTAAGTGTATAAGTCCTGCTCAGATTTGCTTTCCCAAAATGCAGCATCTCGCATTTATCTAAATTAAACTCCATCTACCACTTCTCAGCCCATTGGCCCATCTGATCAAGATCCTGTTGTAATCTGAGGTAACCCTCTTCGCTGTCCACTACACCTCCAATTTTGGTGTCATCTGCAAACTTATTCATTATACCTCTTATGCTCACATCCAAATCATTTATGTAAATGACGAAAAGTAGTGGACCTAGCACTGATCCTTGTGGCACTCCAGTGGTCACAGGCCTCCAGTCTGAAAAACAACTCTCCAATACCAGCCTCTGTCTTCTAACTTTGAGCCAGTTCTGTATCCAAGTAGCTAGTTCTCCCTGTATTCCGTGAGATCTAACCTTGCTAACCAGTCTCCCAGGGAAACCTTGTCAAATATCTTACTGAAGTCCATATAGATCACATCTACTGCCCTGCCCTCATAATTTCTCTTTGTTACTTCTTCAAAAATCTCAATCAAGTTTGTGATACATGATTTTCCACGCACAAAGCCATGTTGACTATCCCTAATCAATCCTTGGCTTTCCAAATAGATGTACATCCTGTCCCTCAGGATTCCTTCCAACAACTTAAAACCTAAACTTGACAAGTTTATCATTCAGAGCTTAATCCTTTATGAAATTCAAATTTGAATGCTGCATTGAGAGAATACCAGCAAATTAAATTGCCACATGCCTTTTGAACTTGCATGAATGTGAAGGAGTCACACAATATTTGCAATACAGTAAAACCATGAGCAGTAAATCACTAAATATAGTGCTGCATGATTCTAGTGGAGCCCAAGAGTTTGTGAAATTCACTGATAGTTCAACCATGGTTATGTTGTGTGGCATTAATTCATCTTGTGTTCGTACCTGAATATTTTGTTTCATGCCATCCATTGCCAAACTTTTCACACCATGACCCCCTTCAACCCACAGCCAACATTAAAAAAATGGTGTTCCTTCTGACATCATTATATTGTAACCTCTCTATGAAGTATGAGAAACATCCTGTCAATGTTTCTTCCTAGTCTCTCTCAATATATTGTGCACAGTATTCCAGGGACGGAAACAAGCCCCTAGTTGGCTCTTTGAGGCTATATAATGAATTTAATTAATTCCTTTTGCTTCATTCTTGTTGATCCTTTTTACAATAGCATTTTTGTCCGCTGGACTGAATAGCTGTGCAATTGGCTGGAAATTCCTTTATGAAGGTTAATTAAATCTTCAAAGCTCTTGAATGAAACAATTGTTGATATCAAAATTTGAAATTGGAATGAGGTAAAAGAGACCAAGTGTTAAAAGAAACAGCTTCTGTAAGCCTTTCATGAGAGATAAATTTATCTTTCGCTACAGCTCTGTTTTAACAGTGCTGTAATTTCACATAAATGCCTCTGCCAAACAAAGTTTCTGTCTTCCCTGGTGTCATCTCCAGCTTTTAGATTTTGCAGTTCAGATCCTTTGCAGTTCAGTCTTTAAGGCTAAAATTTTATTAAATGCCTGAATCCTTTTCTGCTTGTAGTACTTCCTAAAATAACTTTCTAAAAGCTAGGCTATGCTAATATTTCAAAATAAAAAGAAATTCTCATGGTAGAAATCTGCAATCAAAAACAATCTGCTTGGAAAACATGGCAGCACCATCAACATCTGGAAAAATGGTTAACTTCCCACAGGGCAGTTCTGAAGAAGGAAAGTGATGGAACCAATCTCCATTTCATTCACACAGAACACTGACAGAGGTTACTAGACAAATTCCTGGAATGGTGGGACTGTCTTCAAGGAGTGATTGAAAAATTCTGAGCTTGTATTCTCTAGAGTTTCACAGAATAATAGGTAATTTTATTGAAACTTTTAAGATTAATATAATGTGGGAGCAGATAGAACTTTTCCCCTGGTGAGTGTAGAACCAGGAGATATAGTCTGAGAATAAGGAGCATGTCATTTATATTAAGGGGGAATTTCTTTACTCAAAAGGTGGTGAATCTTTGGAATTCTCCCCGCAAAAGTGGTAAAGGCTCAATAATTGAATATGTTCCAGACAGAAATTGGGAGATCTTTGGAGACTATTGAAAGGAAGTGATCTGGGGAGAGTGGGGGTAAAATAGTTGAGTAGCTGATCAACCATGATCTGATTGAATGGTCTGTTTGATTGGTGGAGCAAGCTTGATGGCCTAAATGTCATACTCCTGCTTCCGTGCTCTGTGTTCTAATGTTAATATATGTTTCCATTCCATCTATGATCCCTTTTTGTGTGGAGAAGAATTTCTTGACAACTTTTCCAGATTTGACTTTCACCAAGTTAACTTTGTTAACTCAGTTCAGTTCATAAATCCTTGTTTCTAATGGGTGTAAAATGTCCCGTGACACGAAATGAAGTACAGCAGCAGAGTGTCAATCCTTCAACATTCCTCGACACAGATTAATTGAGCACTATCACATTCACGTTTTAGGGAAAATTCAGAATGAAATTTGGTTCTAAATACTAACACTCTTGTGTGTCAGCCTCACTCTAGGTATTCAGCACACAATTTAGGCTGACAACTTCAATGAATGTTAAGGGACCATATTGTCAGAAGTGACATCTTTTGAATGGCATATTAAGCTTAGTTTATTCAAATGAGTGTTAAAAAAAAAAAACCCTAGGGCACTAGCTGAAGAAAGAAGCGGAGCTCTCCCAGCCCAGTCACTCCTCAACTAAACAGATCAATTGCATATTTATCCATTTCTCTGTTTGGATCCCACTGTATGTGCATTGACTGCTGTGTTTGCATTCCTAACAACAACAGCTATGCTTCAAACTTTATGCTTTGACCATAATGTTTTAACATGTCCTAAGAATTTGAAAGGCATAATGTAAATACACGTTCTTTTTCTAAATTTTCAATGCTGCTATCAGCGCTTACTGTTCTATTAAAAACATGTCATTTGAAGGTCACTTACTTGTATGCCAGAGTACAATTGAACAACCTGTTCCAAAGTGGTCAGAAGTGTCGTTGTTAAAACTATAAATATTATCTCATGCTATCCGAGAATTCTTGATTATTTCACTTTTGACATATTGATGACAGAAAGACAAGGTACATTTGACTGCAACTTAATTTTTTTAGACTGATGTAAATGATCTTTTCCACATGACAAACGACTTGTGTTAATAATCTTACTAAAATGTTATTTTTCCTTTAGCTCTATAAAAATGTACAAAGGTATTTATGTAAAGCTGATTATTTTCATTAGAAATGTGTAGCACATTGGTGCCAATTTTCCACAGGAAATACCATATTGAAGTTAAGGTTGTGCCATCAAAATTCTTAAATTTATTTTTACTCGACCTGTTCAACCATGTTATGACAGTTCTGGGTCAGGTGGCACTTGAACATGGACTTCTGGTACAGCTGTAGTGACACTACCACTTCGCCACAAGAACACAGGCAACAGGATTATAAGATGTGTTTGATTCATCACATCAAATTGGTCTGGCCAGCGACGGGTTTGTAACTGCAAATACTGTACTGCAATTTTAGGTAGTTATAAATGTTTTGCAAATGTGAATTATTTATGGAGGTGCAATATCTTTAGTTGAACTGTAAACTGTTACTCACACTTTAAGTAGACAAAGATTAAAAGTTTACTCACTAATTTTACCATTATCTGGTAATAGTACTCAGCAAGCAAGCTATAAGGCAGAAAACAAATGTCAAAAGTTACATTTCGTGTTTCTTTGATGTGTGGCATGCCTTGGAGCATACTAAAAGTTTGGAATACCCAGTCCCTAGAATCAAATGAATTTAATTTTGCTTAAATATATCATAAACAAGTTTGTTCCTCTATTTAATTGCCCTCACCACCTCATAGTACGATTCAACTACTCAGTCAAACTCCTATCCACTTCATTTCCTAAATGTAGCGGTGATAGTAACTATATTACAAAGCTGAAATTACTAGAAAAGCTCAGCAGTTCTGGCAGCATCTTGGAGAGAAATCAAAGTTAATGTTTCAGGCTCTCCAAAGTTAATGTTTCAGGCTGAGTGAACTGTTCTGAGGAATGGTAATTCTACCCGAAACATGAACTCTGATTTCTCTCCACAGATGCTGCCAGACCTGCTGAGATTTTCCAGCAATTTCTGTTACAGCATCAGCAGTTCTTTCAGTTTTTATTTAGTAACTATGTTATTCTCTTTGTTATTGTCTAGCACTGATCTGGCATACTGCCAGTCTCCTGTGCCTTGCTCTCAATCAGTACAGGATCCATAGTTGGAACTGGCAGTGTTTATGTCATTGATTCCATTAGGCCTATCTTAATTTAAACAGACAAATCCAAAGACCTAGATAAGAATTGTGCCAACTATTCTAACTCGGTCTCTTCCCTCCTCTCAAACATGCTAACCTTCAGTCAAAGTGAATAAAGCAGGAAACAATAAACTGATGGTGGAGAATAGTACGGAGACAAGGATGGTATGATATTAGGTAGTTTGGGGCATGTTTATACTTGGTGTGAAGGGGCTGATGTAAGTACCTAGACAGCAGCCTGAATGGGTAAAAAAGCAGAACTGGGGCAGGCACAGGATTTTTAGTGCATCACAATCTGAATATGTCAATCTCTTTGGATTTTGATATGTTAAATTTGTTAGCTGTGCCACAATAAGAGGGCACATGTTACAATTCACTGATTATTTCGTCTTGGCTTTAATAAGTGTCACTTTCTGATTTTAATTTTGTAATGTACAATGATGTCTGGACAATGGAATTGCTAGTCTCTAACTTTCCCTAGATGCATACATGTTACATTTAATTAAGGTTTAAAAAAAAAGAAAATTGAGTTGTAAATTTTAGTGAGAGCTACTGCAGATTGTGATCCCGGTTTGTGTTTTCTTCTAGTAATTCTAAACACTGATACAACATTTTAGTGTTTTGAAAGAAGGTAATGTCCAGTAACCTTGATGGATTGGGTGCAATTTTGGTGGACTTGTCATTGTTCTCAGCAGAATTCACTATATGTGGGGAGCTACTGTTTATTCAGAGCTGTCTGCAATTTGTAGAAATTATTTATAGCCTCTGAAAAGGTTGCTAGTCTGTGTGATCAAAAAAAATCCCTGCTGATCGTGGCATTTGATTGGCAATTGTGCAGACATTTCCCCAGACTCCTTCCCCTTCACTTTGACGCTAAGTTAGCAGAGATGAAAGTACGTGTATAAATCATTCATTGGAGTTATCTGTTTGAATGGCTACTAAAGCTTGTTTTTTTTTCCCAAGTTGTAATAACTGTGAACCTGATTTGTTGTGCTTTTGCCCCCACTGATTGTTTTATTCTTAATAATTGTCTAGATTATTCGGTGAGATGATAGGTCTCAATTACCTTTAGCCCTGGCAACGAATATTACAGCAGGGGAATGAGATAAAGCAAGAAATGGTCTGACAAAATCACTAAATACAAACACAAAGCAATGCATGCAGATCATCTAGTGGAAAAAGCTAACAACAAAGGAATAAAACACAAGCTGGGCATTACTGGCATAAAGTAACAACTGCCATCAGAGGAGGTCTGATCATCTACATTGGGAGGCATACTGTGAAAACAGATGCTGAAAGATGCTAATCAAATTCAGATAAGTTGCGAGCCTCAAATTGTTTACAGGCTTTCAAGTGACATAAAAATATCTAAAGTGACAGCACTAAGCAGATACACTGATAATCGGTGGATTTAGGTTGGTAATCTGCTGTAGTGTGACTTCAAATAAGTTATCATCTTCCCTTTATTTTCTTTCTTGTCAAAGAGTATGGCAGGTTTCACTGAGATGTCTGCCCCTGTTCTATGTGCATTGTGCACCCTATTCTATGTTTGGCTTGAATCTTGTAGTGAATGCTTAGGAATCCTGATAGTAACAGGCTTAGTATGTCTTGACTGCTTGGCCTTGATGAGTTAACTTTTGGGAAGTTATCAATGCAAGTAAGCAGCACTGCACATTTCATGAATAGGGAAATGGTGAGATTATTATTTTGTAATGGACTGATGATTATAGAACTTCAAGTATCCAATGCCTGCAAGAAAGTAATCTTTGAATTTGTCCTTATGAATCTGGGAACCCAGCATCCAACAGCCGATGGTTGTTATTGCTGTTAAGCCGAGTTTCCATAGATTGGCAAGGCAACTGTAGACCTAGTTATATCTAGATGCTTTTATAATATTTTAGAACATCAACCCCTTAGCATGGGCCTCCCACTGTTAAAGTACCTATTCGAGACGGCTCAGGGAATCCCTGATGGACTCGACCTCTCTCGGTTCGTCCCGGAGATCGCACTCTAAGGTAGTCTGGAATATAAAACTCTTACAGGCAGTTTAGTTTAAATTATTACCTTTAGTTACCAATGGCATCAGTGTTATACTATAACATAGATACCTACAAGCCATCCTTGAGCTAAGGTTCTAAAACCTTTAGCAGAGTACTGGCGCCAGCTCTTGCCCCTAAGAGGGGAACTTATAAGTTATGGTGTTCCTCTGTCTCTGCTGCCCTTGACCTTCTAGATGGAAATAGTCGGGGATTTGGAAAGTGCTGTCAGGCTCTTTGGTGAATTCCTGCATTGCATCTTGGAGATAGTCCACACTGCTGCTATTGAGCCTTGGTGGTAGAAAGAGTTGATGTGGTACCAATCAAGCTGACTGCTTTGTCCTGGCAAAGCTTCTTGAGTATTATTGCAGCTGCATCCATCCAAGTAAGTGGAAGAGTATTTCATTGCACTCCTGACTTGTGCCTTGTAGATGGTGAACAGGCTGTGGGGAGTCAGGAGGTGAGTTACTCTCTGCAGGGTTCCTAGCCCATGAACAGCTTTTGTAGCCACTGTGTTTATGTGGTGAGTCCAGTTGAATTTCTGGTCAATGGTAACCCCCAGGATGTTGATAGTGGGTATTCAGTGATGGTAACACCATTGAATGTCAAGGAGGGTGATGGTCATAGCCTGTCATTTGTGTGGCGTGGATGTTACTTATCACTTGTTAACCCAAGCTCGTGCTAGTCCTAATGTTGTTTGTAAACTTGCTGTTATGGTAGTAGCTACAGTAATCTAGGGCATCATCGTGCACAGTGGTCAACCAGAAGTATCCTATTGCGATGACCCTCACCTTAATGAAACTAGAACTCATCACATATCCTGACAGTATAGCAGAGTGGTGAGAATAATTGGCCTACATTCTGTGCTAAAACAAACTTCAGCTTTAAAAACAAGCACATTCATGCCTTTCTTCTAAACCTGACCGTTGCAAAGCATACTTAGTGGTCTCCCATTAACTACCTTGAGGTAGTTTTGAGGTCATTTAATCATAGAATCCCTGTAGTATGGAAGCAGGCCATTCGACCCATCAAATCCACACTGACTATCCAAAGAGCATCCCACCCAGACCATTCCATCTACCCTATTCTTGCATTTCTCACGGCTAAACCACTGAGCCAATTTAGCATAGTTGATCCACCTAATGTACCCATCTTTGGACTTTGGAAGGAAACTGGAGCACCTGGAGAAAACCCATGCACACACGGGGACATTATGAAGACTCCACACAGACGACGGTGGAATCGAGCCAGGGTCTCTGGCACTGTAAGGCAACTGTGCTAATCACTGAGTCATCATGCCATCCTGCTCTGCTGCCATGTCTTAACCCATATGGGTTTTAGTCTTTTAATCTAATCGCCTGTTACCTCATATAGGTTCACTGACCCATATTGGCTCCAGGTCAACTATTGTTTTGATTTCAACATTTTCATCCTTGTTTTCAGATCCCTGCTTGGCCTTTCCTTTCATTGTAATCTTCTCCAACTCCATAATCCACTGAGACTGTGATTGTCTAATTCTGCCTCCTTGTGCATCCGGTTTTACTTGATCTGCTGTTAGTGGCTTGTTTCTGGTTGCTGAGACCCTAAGCTCTGGCATAGCCTCATTACACCTCTCCACTTTTTCATTCTGCTTTCTTCCTTTACAATTCTCATTAAAACCTACTACTTTGACTAAGCTTTTGGCTTTGTTTAGGTTGATTATCCGACAACTGTGAACATAAAATTATTATCTTCACTAATTTGGATGAGACAGTTGCTGTGGAACTGTGATAGGGTTACATACTGGCATAGAGGTAAAAACAATGACTGCAGATGCTGGAAACCAGATTCTGGAATAGTGGTGCTGGAAGAGCACAGCAGTTCAGGCAGCATCCAAGGAGCTTCGAAATCGACGTTTCGGGCAAAAGCCCTTCATCAGGAATAAAGGCAGTGAGCCTGGAGCGTGGAGAGATAAGCTAGAGGAGGGTGGGGGTGGGGATAAAGTAGCATAGAGTACAATAGGTCAGTGGGGGAGGAGATGAAGGTGATAGGTCAGGGAGGAGAGGGTGGA
>NC_057720.1:82311849-82369447 GCF_004010195.1 Chiloscyllium plagiosum | reverse complement strand
TATCCAACAAAGAGACAGGCATAGCTGGGGCCCATATGTGTGCCCATGGCTACCCCTTTGGTCTGGAGGAAGTGGGAGGATTCAAAGGAGAAATTGTTAAGGGTGAGGGCCAGTTCGGCCAAACGAATGAGAGTGTCGGTGGAGGGGTACTGTTGGGAACGTCTGGAGAGGAAAAAACGGAGGGCTTGGAGGCCCTGGTCATGGCAGATGGAGGTGTAGAGGGATTGGATATTCATGGTGAAGATGAGGCGTTGGGGGCCGAGGAAACGGAAGTCTTGGAGGAGGTGGAGGGCGTGGGTGATGTCTCGAACGTATGTGGGGAGTTCCTGGACTAGGGGGGATAGGACAGTGTCGAGGTAGGTCGAGAGGAGTTCAGTGGGGCAGGAGCATGCTGAGACAATGGGTCAGCCAGGGTGGGCAGGCTTGTGGATCTTGGGAAAGAGGTAGAACCTAGCAGTGCGGGGTTCCCGGACTATGAGGTTGGAAGCTGTGGGTGGGAGATCTCCTGAGGTGATGAGGTTCTGTATGGTCTGGGAGTTGATGGTTTGGTGATGGGGGGGTGGGGTCATGGCATACTGGCATTGCCTCTTTCGACAAGATTGAGTAAGAGTTGGAGTTTTGTAGCACACAGTATTTAGTTTTGCCCAAAATTCATTTTGCTGATTTGGGATGCTTGCCATTTATGAAGTCTTTGGTCTTTTAATCTAATCGCCTATTTAGATTTTGTTTTTGTATCTTCCTTGAAGGTTGTGACCTCTGCAACAGCAACAACTGTAGGGTGGAATAACTGGAAAATGATTAGGAGGCAAATCTCTATAATTTTTCCTTCATTCTGTCTCTGCCTAGCCTAGAAATGCTGAGGCTAAGTTACACCCAACTGAGATCAGAGGTCAGTCAGCAATTAGTCAAATTTGGATCTTCCGGGTTTCTTTATGGATCTGGAGCATAGAAAGCAACATATTTATCCTCTGCATCAATTACAACTCCCCTCCCACAAAAAAATGGTGAACAATTCATAACCTTGCCCAGAGTATGCAATGGCAGCACACCTAATCTGATGGCATTAATGGCAGTAACATTCAATCTGAGCATAATAAAAATATCATAACCTGCAAAACAATTCGCATAAATGGTAAACTGCAGATGATTAATTTGATTCCATCTTTTGAGAGACAACACACATAGTTAATATTTAATGTAGTCAATAGTTAAGGCATCTTTGATTCCAAATTTAAGCTTTGATCATTCCAACTCAGAGAATATGATATTGCATTGTACGGTTGAAATTCCTCTGTGTGGCATCTCTCTCTAAAGAATCAAGAT
The DNA here is from genome assembly GCF_004010195.1 of Chiloscyllium plagiosum. Classification (NCBI taxonomy): domain Eukaryota; kingdom Metazoa; phylum Chordata; class Chondrichthyes; order Orectolobiformes; family Hemiscylliidae; genus Chiloscyllium; species Chiloscyllium plagiosum. The sequence continues at coordinate 82,368,124 of NC_057720.1, read as the reverse complement.
TTTCCTTCCTGTTGTCATTACTTTGGATTAGTGTTATTGTCAAAATAGTGTTCATAGGAATTTGACAAGTTTATCAAGCTCATGTACTTCAGTGGCTGAAGTTTTATTTGTGTTCAAATTTATTCTCTATCCCTCTCTTTTCCCTGCTTTGCTGAAGCATTGACACTTTTGATGATGCTTTTTGGTATTGCTACTTACGATTTAGCACTTATCCTAAGTGGTCGTTATAAATGGTTAAACTTTGACCGTAGTGCTGAAGGTGGTTGTACCCAATCCAGTCTGAGCTAAGGAGGTGATGTTATGGTTATCCAGAATAGGCTGATTGATGCTTCTCCAACTCTGGCACTTGTACCATTGTTACAAATCTAGTGTGGCTTTTGATGGGTTTACCTGATCTGTGTAGATCAGAGATGGCGGTTTTGCATTTCAGCCATTTGAGTGACTACAGTTGCAGTTTTTAAATTTAAAAAAACCTAAGTTGTCTACCAAAGTATAACGTATTTCATTTGAGCAGCTAACTGTTGGAATAGGAACATATGCTGATGAATTTGGTTATGAATTCCTCTCTTGCAAACAGTTATCAAATGAAATTATAATCATGGATTAATAAAAGTTAAATGAATACATTACTTAATGTACATATGTACATTAAGTAATAAAAAAATGCACCGAGGACAACAAATCGCAGCAGTTCAGGCAGCATCCATGGAGAGGGCAAGCTAACGTTTTGAATCCAGATGACTATTCATTAGAGCTGACGAGAAGTGTGGAGTGGGTAACATCTATGCTCTGGTTGGTGGAGTGAGGGGTTGGAGTGGAGAGTGCTGGGGGAGAAAGGATGTTGATAGTTCAGATTAAGAATGAGGGTGGGATGTTTGCAGGTAAAGGTACGGCTGGAAAATGGAAAGCCTTCAAAAATGAGAACACGAGTCCAGGGACAGTATGTTCCTGTTAGAGTGAAAGGCAAGGCTGGTAGGTGTATGGAATGCTGGAGGGTGAGAGACATTGAGGTTATGGTCAAGAAAAAGAAGGAAGCATATAGACAGCAGAGATCGAGTGAAACCTTAAAAGAGTATAAAGGCAGTAGGATTATACTTAAGGGGAAATTAGGAGGGCAAAAAGGGGACATGAAATAGCTTTGGCAAATAGGGTTAAAGAAAGTCCAGAGGGATTTTATAAATACATTAAGGACAAAAGGGTGACTAGGGAGAGAGTAGGGCCCTTCAAAGATCAGCAAGGCAGCGTACGTGTGGAACTGCAGGAGTTGGGGGAGATACTAAATGAGTATTTTTGCACCAGTGTTTACTGTGGAGAAGGACTTGGAAGATATAAAATGTGGGAAAATAGATGGTGACATCTTGAAAAAATGTCTGTATTACAGACGAGATGGTGCTGGATGTCTTAAAACGCACAGAGGTGAATACATCTCTGGGACCTGATCAGGTGTACCCTCGATCTCTGTAGGAAGCTAGGGAAGTGATTCCTGGGCCCATTACTGAGATACTTGTATCATTGATAGTCACGAGTGAGGTGCTGGAAGACTGGAAGTTGGCTGACATGGTGCCACTATTTAAGAAAGGTGGTAAGGAAAAGCCAGGGAGCCATACACCAGTGAACCTGACATCGGTGGACAAGTTGTTGAAGGGAATGCTGAGGGACAGGATTTACATGTATTTGGAAAGGCAAGGACTGATTAGGGACAGTCAACTTGGCTTTGTGTGAGGGAAATCATGTCTCTTTTGATTGAGTTTTTTGAATAAGTAACAAAGAGGATTGATGAGGGCAGCGTGGTAGACTTGATCTATATGGATTTCATTAATGCGTTCGACGAGATTCTTCATGATAGATGAGTTAGCAAGGTTAGATCTCATGGAATACAGGGAGAACTAGACAATTGGATACATAACTGGCTTGAAGGAAGACGACAGAGGGTGAAGGGTAGGTTTTCAGACTGGAGGCCTGTAACCTGTAGAGTGCCACAAGGATCGGTGCTGGGTCGACTGCTTTTTGTCATTTATATAAATGATTTGGATGTGAACATAGGAGGTATAGTTAGTAAGTTTGCAGATAACACCAAAATTGGAGGTGTAGTGGACAGCGAAGAAGATTACCTCAGAGTACAATGGGATCTTGATCAGATGGGCCAGTGAGCCAAAGAGTGGGTGATGGAGTTTAATGGTAAGGTTCTGGGAGTGTTGCTGAACAAGGAGACATTGGAGTGTAGTTTCATAGTTTATTGGAAGTGGATTTGCAGGTCAATAAGATAGTGAAGGTGGTGTTTGGTATTTTCCTTTATTGGTCAGAGCATTGAGTATAGGAGTTGCTCTGTACAGGGCATTGGTTAGGCCACTTTTGAAATATTGCGTGCAATTCTGGTCTCCCTTTAATGGGAAGGATGTTGCGAAATTTGAAAGGGTCCAGAAAAAATTTACAGGATGTTGCCACGGTTGGAGGGTTTGCGCATAAGGGAGAGGCTGAATAGGCAGGGGCTGTTTTCCCTTGAGTGTCAGAGGCTGAGGGGTGATCTTACATAGAGGCTTATAAAATCATGAGGGGCATGGATAGGGTAAATACACAAGGTCTTTTCCCTGTGGTGGGAAAGTTCAGAACAATAGGGCATAGGTTTAGGGTGAGAAGGGAAAGATTTAAAAGGGGCCTAAGGGGACAGCTTTTACATGCAATGGTTGGTGCATGTATGGAATGAGCTGCTACAGGAAGTGGTGGAGGCTGGTACAATTACAACATTTGAAATACATCTGGATGGGTATATGAATAGGAAAGGTTTGGAGGTATATGAGCCAAATGCCAGCAAATGGGATTAAATTAATTTAGGATTCCTAGTCGGCATGGACAAGTTGGACCGAAGCGTCTGTTTCAGCACTGCACGTCTCTATGACTCTTAAGTGATAGGAATGTGAGAATGGCAGAACCATGGTATGTCGAATTGCCAGACGTGAAAGAACAGACAATCCCACTGCTGTGGACAGAGGGGAGAGAGAGGACATAGTGATAGAGAATGCAACAAGCAAAGCTAAAAGGGAAGGAATGGGAGTTGGTTCACAGTTTGAAGTTGTTGAACTCTATATTAAGTCCAGAAGGTTGTAAAGTGCCTAGTCTGAAGATGTGATGCTGTTCCTCCAGTATGCACTGGGGCAACGCAGTTTACCAAGGACAGACAAGTGGGCATGCGAGCGGGCCATTGTGTTAATATGACCAGGAAAATCAGGGTCACGCTTGTGTATAGACTGGAGGTGTACTGCAAAGTGGTCACCCAGTCTGCATTTGGTTTCTTCAATGTAGAGTAGGCCACACTGGGTGCAGTAAATAGAGTACACAAGATTGGGAGAGATACAGCTGAATTGCTGCTTCATCTGGAAAGACTGTTTAGGCTCTTGGCTGGTGAGCAGGGAGGTGGTCGAAGGGCAGGTATTGCACCTTTTCCAGTTACATGAGAAAAAGTGCCCTAGGGAGCAGGGGCGATGGTGTCCTTTCTCTGCACTGTCAGCAATTCACTTACCTCTCATGGATGTCAACTCAAGTTTCATCCTTCGTATTTCAAACCCAGGATTACAAGTATCTCCAGGACATACAACGTTCCTTGGACTGCTGTTCCAGCCGGATCCTGCGATAGATGATCAATGCCATGCGCCATCATGTACACCCATCGACTCCATTCTGTAACAACATCGACTCACCCTCTCTCAAATCTGTGCTGGTCCCTTGTTTCCCTTCATCCTATGTCTCATCTGTCGCCTCTGCAAAAGACTCTTCTCTTTTTTTTTTGGGTATCAGGGAGGTGCAGGATGGATGTTGGAGTTCACAAGTTGCTGGAGGTTGCATGCCTTGATGCCAGAAAAAAAGAGAAAAAGTCTTTCATCGAGGCAATGGGTGAGACATAAGGTGAAGTGAAACAGGAGACTGGCACAACTTTGAGAGAGGGTGAGTCAGTGTGGCTGCAGAGTGGAATCGAGTGTGTGCACATGACAACACATAGCATCGGTCATGCATCGCTTGATCTGGCGGGAGCAGCAGTCCGAAGAATGTTGTATGCTCTGGAGATGCCTGTAATCCCGGTGTATTCAAAAAATGAAGGGTGAAACTTGAGTTGAAATCCATGAGGAGTAAGTCTGAGTTGTTGGCAGTTGCTGAGAAAGGAAACATGGCTGTGAAAGTGAGTTTTGGCAAACACTTTGTCGAAATTGAGTGATGTTCTCTTTCTTTCAAGCATCAAAGCATGCAAGCTTTAACCCCTTCTGGACTCCAACATCCATCCTCTTCTTTCTGCCTCTTAGATCCCATCCCCTCCTGTCACTCAGCCCACCTCTTCCCACCCTCATGCCATCACTTTCTGTCCCCCTGAGCCCACTTTCCCCCCACCCGCAGCCCTTGCTGTGTTTTCACCTTACCTTCTGATCTTCCTTATTCTGAGACTAAACGTACTGCCTTCAACAAAGGACTCAGCTTCATACCCTTGCGTCCCACCTTAATGAATTTTAGGCTTGCCATGACGTTGAACTGTTTTTCTGCCGCCTCCATGCCTGCATTCACTTCTTCGGATCGGAATTCCCTCTCTCACCCCCATCTTCCACTGATACCTTCACCCACCTCCAGTATTTTGGATCAGTGGTGCTGGAAGAGCACAGCAATTCAGGCAGCATCCGAGGACAGGCAAAATCGACGTTTCGGGCAAAAGCCCTTCATCAGGAATAAAGGCAGAGAGCCTGAAGCATGGAGAGATAAGCTACCCTCTCAGGCAACATGTTCCATATTTGACCCATCCCCTGGGTAATTTGCTTTTCCATCAGATCCTCGCGAAATGCTTCATTTTTCTCTGGTGGTGAGGAAGCGGCGGTGGAGGAGGCCCAGCACCTCCATATCCTCGGCAGAGTGGGAGGGGGAGTTGAAATGTTGAGCCACTGGGCGATTTGGTTGATTGGTGCGGGTGTCTCGGAGATGTTCCCTCTCACCTCCAGTATTTACCCTGCACTTTAATCCCTTCCTCTGGTCTTTTACTTGCCCTTGATCTTTTCATTGAAAACTGTCGGTATGACATCAGCCATCTCAATTTCTCTGCTCTAACCTGTTCCTTTCTGAAATTGCCACATTGGACTATGTCAGGTCCTACCCTAACTTTGTTATCAACCTTAACTTTGTGCCGTTGTAGTCTGGCGCATTGATCTTTACTTTTTGGAGGCTCAATGCCAACTATTGGACACTTTATCCTACCTCTCTGGACCATGACCCCAAATCCAAACATCAAACAGTTGTTAGCAGGATTGTCACTGGCTGCATTACCTCCGGAGAGCCTCCCCCTACTGCCTCCAACATTACAGTCTCCCAACACCAGACAACCTGCTTCTATCTCCTCAAAATCCACAAACCAGATTGCCCCGGTTGGCCCTTCGGATCAACCGGTTCCTGCTGCACCCAGCTCATTTCCTCCTACCTTGACTTGATCCTCTCTCCACTTGTCCAGGCCCTGCTCACCTACATCTGCAATTCATCTAATGCCTTCCACCATATTGACAATTTCTAGTTCCCTGGCCCTAATTGCCTCCTGTTCACCATGGATGACCAATCCCTCTATCCCTCCATTCCCCACCAGGACGATCTGAGAGGTCTTGTCTGCTTCCTTGACCAGAGGCCTGAGCAATACCTATCCAGCTCCACTCTCCTCTGCTTGGCTGAACTTGTTCTCTCTCTGAACAACTTCTTCTTTAATTCATCTCATTTCTGCCAAGTCAAAGGAGTGGCTGTGGGCATCTTCATGGGTCCCAGTTATGCCTGCTTCTTTACGGGGTCTGTCAAACTATCTTGGTTCCAGACCTCAACTGGCCCCCCCTCCCACAACTCATTGTTTGGTACATTGATGACTGTTTTGGTGCTGCTTCATGCTTCCGCCAGGACCTTGAAAAATTTGTTTATTTTGCCTCCAATTTTCATCCCTCCAAAGCTTTCACATCGTGCATTTCTGACAAGTTCCTTGACCTCTCTGTCTCCATTGTGGGGAATAAACTTCACTGCCATCCATTATAAAGCCACTAACTGCCATAGCTACCTTCACTGGAGCTCTTCACGTGCCACGTCCTTCAAGGATTCCATCCCATTCTCCCAGTCCCTTTGCCTACGGTGTATCCATTCAGATGATGCCACCTTCCAAAACAGCACTGCTGACATGGTTTGCTTCTTCCATAATCGTGGTTTCCCACCCATTGTGGTTGATAGGGCCCTCAACTGCATCGGACCACTCCTGCTTCAACCCTTGCCCCTTCCCATCACTCAGGAGCGTGATTGGGTCTCCCTTGTCCTCAGTTTTCATCTCATCAGCCTCTGCATTCAAACAATTCTCTGCCATTTCAGACAACTCCAGCAGAAAGCCTGCACCAAACAGATCTTCCCCTCACTTGCCTGTCGTTCCCTCTGAAACACCCTCGTCCATTCATCGATCTCTGATACCACCATCCCCCTTCTCACGTTATCTTCCCATTTAACCTGCCCTTTCACCACATCTGTGCTTTCCAGCTAGAGCCTAAACAGTCTTTCCAGGTGAAGTAGCAATTCAGCTATACCCTGCCCCAATCTTGTGTACTCTATTCACTGCACCCAACGTGGCCTACTCTACATTGAAGAAACCAAATGCAGACTGGGTGATCTCATAGAGCACCTCTGGTCTGTGCACAAGCATGACCCTGACCTTCCTGTAATCTGTCATTTTAATACAGCAGGCTGCTCACGTGCCCACTTGTCTGTCCTGTGAAGGCTGCAGTGCTCCAGTGAATCACAGTGCACACTGGAGCAGCATCACATCTTCAGACTAGGCACTTTACAACCTTCTGGAGTTAATATTGAGTTCAGTGCTTCAAATTGTGAACCAACTCCCATTCCTTCCCTTTTTGCTTTGCTTGTTGCATTCTCTGTCACCATGTTCCCTCTCTCCCCTCCACCCATAGCAGTGGGACTGTCTGTTCTTTCACATCTGGCAATTAGACATACCATTGTTCTGCCATTCTCACATTCCGATCACCTAATCTGAACTGTCAACATCCTTTCTCCCCCCCAGCACTCTACACTCGAACCCCTCATCCCCTAACTATAGCATAAGTGCTGCCCCTTCCACATTCCAATGTCGGCTCCAATGAACAGTCATCTAAGCTTGAAATGTTAGCTTGGTCTTTCTCCATGGATGCTGCCTGACCTGCTGTGATATCCAGCATTTGTTGTTTTCTGGATAGATTCCAGCATCTGCAGTAATTTGCTCCAATACAAAACATGTTTCGCATGAGTGAAAATTGATCCAAGTGTTTTGGAATCTTTTGAGGTTCTCCCAGTTCAATATTTATTCACATTACCAAATATTTTCTTTATCTGTCGCCAAACCAAATGATTGAGGACTGGAAGAGTTATTGTTGGAATAAAATTTCACCTTCTTGAAAGCCTGAGGGAGAATACGCATTGCTTTGAAGCCAGGTCTGTATCAGAAGAGATACTATCAAGGGAGCATGGTGTGAAAATGACCAGATGAACAGAGGGAATCTGCAGGCTAATTTAAATTTAATCTATGTGTGGATTGAAGTGTTGCCTAGGAGACCACTTGACTTATTGCCATTTATACAAAGAGAGAGAAGCAGCAGATCTGCTTTGCACCAGAACACGAATTGTATGAAGCATTTCAGCAAAATGTGAAGTGGAAGTTTGTGTACTTTGATTTGTATAAGACTACACAATAAAGATTAAAAATGGAAGCGTGAATTCAACCTGGAAATATTGGAAATGTGCAACTGCATCCATATTTAAGAGCAGCGGCATATTTTGTGTGCACGATGCTGGACAAAGGATCTTATTGAAGCTTAAGCCTGCCCTTTTCTCTTTCCAAGCTGTTTATTTTTATGATTTTGTGCTCATTATATGTTGGTGTTGTGCTAATCCATTACAAAATAGCATGGTTAAACTCAGTACAATGATGCATCGCAGAAATATATGTGACAAAAGTAAATTTCTTTTAGTGGTATTTATGGTTACAAATGATTTCTGCCAGTTATGGTGGCAGCAGTCATGTGGGCATGACCATCATGTACAGATACAAACTTGTGAAATTCTGAGTATGCTGTCTTTGAGACACTGCAAAACAATGTGCTTTTTGCTTAAAATGCATCATTTATATTTTTATCATTCCCATAAACATATCGCGTTGTTACTTTCCATACAGTCCTCCAGTGGGCTACTTTAATACTTTACAAATATAATTTCCAACTGCTAGATGATGAACCCAATGGCGCTGAAATGTGAACACAATTCAGAGATCATCAGTTTGTCAGTGTGTTGGAGGCGACTGTCTTTAAAAAGGGGCAGCAGCATTCACATCTGATGGAAAAAAATTATAAAAATAAAGGTATCCTTCATTTTTTGAAATTTTATTTTCGATAGATTTGGATAGGATTTGTTTTTCAGTAGTATTTGCATATATACTGTCAGAGATTAATCTTTCCAGAACTTTTCAAGTGACAGACTCTAAGAATTCTTCAAATTGCAAGCCAAATTTTTGCATCGAACGAATTACACAACGGATGCTACGGTATCTTGCTTACCATGCCTTTTTACTTGTATGTATTTGTCAATAAATCAGAACTGTAGTTTAAACTGAAAAGGGTCAACAAAGTGTGAGGCTTTCACTTTGGGGAATTGGCAGATGTTCTGAAATCCTACATTTTCTCTAGTGAGTAGTTTTTGACAATCACGAATAGTCATTAGACTATTCAATTAGACTATTAGACTATTCACGAATAGTCATGCCAACTAGAAGTGAAAGTTGCTGGTCTCTTAGGTACCTTTATTATTTTCCTATGCGCATGTGGAAAGCCGTGCAGGATAAATCTCAAAGGCAAATTATTTGTGACATGAAGCTGTGGATGCATAAATCCCCAGGTCCTGATCAGGTTTCCCCTAGAACTCTCTGGCAAGCTAGGGAAGTGATTGCTGGGCCCCTTGCTGAGATACTTGTATCATCGATAGTCACAGGTGAGGTGCCAGAAGTCTGGAGGTTGGCTAACGTGGTGCCACTGTTTAAGAAAGGTGGTAAGGAAGAGCCAGGAAACTATAGACCAGTGAGCCTGACATTGCTGGTGTGCAAGTTGTTGGAGGGAATCATGTATTTGGAAAGGCAAGGACTGATTAGGGATGGTCAACTTGGCTTTGTGCGAGGAAGTGATGTTTCACTAACGTGATTGAGTTTTTCGAAGAAGTAATGAAGAAGCTTGATTAGAACAGAGCAGTGGACATGATCCATGTGGACTTCAGACAAGATTCCTCATGTTACACAGGTTAGCAAGGTTAGATCTCACGGAATAAAGGGAGAACTAGCCATTTGGATACAGAAGTGGCTCATAGGTGGAAGACAGAGGGTGGTGGTGGAAGGTTGTTTTTTGGACTGGAGGCCTGTGACCAGTGGAGTGCCACAGGGATCAGTGCTGGATCCACAGCTTTTTGTTATTTATATAAATGATTTGAATGTGAGCATAGGAGGTATAGTTAGTAATTTTGCAGATGACACCAAAATTGGAGATGTAGTGGACAGCAAAGAGAGTTACCTTGGAGTACAATGGGATCTTGATCAGATGGGCCAGTGGGCTGAGGAGTGGCAGATGGAGTTTAATTTAGATAATTGCGAGAAGCTACATTTTAGCAAGGCAAATCTTAGCAGGACTTATAAACTTAATGGTAAGGTGTTGGGGAATGTTGCTGAACAAGAAGACTTTGGAGTGCAGATTCATAGTTCTTTAAAAGTGGAGTCGCAGGTACTTCGGATATTGAAGAAGGCATTTGGTATGCTTTCCTTTATTGGGCAGAGCATTGAGTAGAGGAGTTGGGAGGTCATGTTGCGGCTATATAGGACATTGGTTAGGCCACTTTTGGAATATTGTATGTGGTTCTGCTCTCCTTCCTGTTGGAAGGATGTTGTGAATCTTGAAAGGGTTCAGAAAAGATTTACAAGGATGTTGCCAAGGTTGGAAGGTTTGCGCCAAAGGGAGAGGCTGAATAGGCTGGGGCTGTTTTCCCTGGAGCGTCGGAGGTTGAGGGGTGATATTATAGAGATTTATAAAATCATGAGGGGCATGGATAGGATAAATAGACAAGGTCTTTTCCCTGGGTTGAGGAGAGTCCAGAACTAAAGAGGTTCAGGGTGAGGGGAAAAATTTAGAAGGGACAACTTTGTCACACAGAGGGTGGTGCATGTATGGAATGAGCTGCCAGAGGAAGTGGTGGAGGCTGGTACAACTAAGCATTTAAAAGGCATCTGGATGGGTATATGAATAGGAAGGTTTTAGAGGGATGTGGGCCAAATGCTGGCAAATGGGACTAGCTTAGGTTAGGCTATCTGGTCGGCACGGATGAGTTGGACCAAACGGTCTGTGTCTGCCCTGTTCATCTCTATGACTCTATAAATGTTAATTAGCATTAACCGTACATTGTTTTCTTGCAGTCTGACACCTCTGTAGTTTTTAAATTAGTTTTTAAAAATAATTTTCCATACCCTCCTGCCCACCCATTCAATCTACATTTTTCATTGTTTGGTTTGACAAAGAATTGTTTCCTTTCATTCCGTCAATTCATGTTTACCAATTGTGAAAGAGTAGCCTCAGACTTGGCAGCTATTCTGTGAATGTTAAGATAAATATTATGATGTTAGCTTTATCTGGTTTCAAAAATGTGGTTCAAGAATTTAGTTTTATCAAAGGAATGTGCTTATGTCAATTTTAGTGTGGCGCATCTGTTCAGCTATGTGATTTAAAAAAAAACTTTGTGATTACATGGTGGAATTCTATTATTTGATAGTGCAGTGAATGTTCGTTCATTTCATATCATAGATGGACCATCAGGAGGCAATTCTGCAGGGAAAATAAGTGATGAAATCCCCCTGTGCATCGAACAGAACAGAATTCCTACAATGTAGAAGCAGGTCAACCAGCCCATCGAGTCCACATCGCCCCTCCGAAGAGCAGCCCATCTCGACCCATCCCCCACACTATCCCTGTCACCCTGTATTTGTCCATGGTTAATCCTCCTAGCCTGCACATCTTTGGGAGGAAACCAGAGCACCCGGAGGAAACCTATGCAGAGGATGGGCTATCTCTGTGCAGAGTTGCCTGAGGGTGGAATAGAACCCGGGCCCCTGGTGCTGTGAGATAGCAGTGCTAACCGGTCGAGGATAGGCAAGGGCTTTTGAGTCAGAGTATGCCCACAGCCCCTGTATATGCAAATAACTGTCACGATAATCTTTAAATGCCAAGCCTTGAGGCATACTTTCTTCATGTCCATTAATAGAATCAAGAACAATTTGCTTCTTGAGGGAAGGGATGTAGATGTCATACATATGGACTTTAGTAAGGCGTTTGATAAGGTTCCCCATGGTAGGCTGATGAAGAAGGTGAAGTTGCATGGTGTCTTAGCTAGATGGATAGAGAACAGGTTGGACAACAGGAGACAGTAGTAGTGGAAGGGAGCTTCTCAAAATGGAGAACTGACCAGTGGTGTTCCACAGGGATCCGTGTTGGGAACAGGTCCTCTGTCCCTCCAAGCCTGCGCCAATCCATATCCTCTATGTAAATCTGCCATCTATTTTCTAAGGATCTGTATCCCCTTTGTTCCCTACCCATTCATGTATCTGTCTAGATACACCTTAAATGATGCTATCGTTCCCGCCCCTACCATCTCCACTGGCAACACATTCCAGGCACTCACCACCGTCTGCGTAAAGAACTTTCCACATATATCTCCCCTAAACTTTCCCCTCTCATTTTGAACTCGTGACCCCCCCGTAATTGAATCCTCCACTCTGGGAAAAAGTTTCTCGCTATCCATCCTGTCTTCACATCTCATGATTTTGTACTCTCCAACTCGCCAATCTATTTATATTCTGCTATGTTCTCTGACAGTCCCCTTCACTATCCGCTACTCTGCCAATCTTGGTGTCATCTGCAAACTTACTAATGAGGCAACCTACACCTTCCTCCAAATCATTTACGTATATCACAAACAACAGTGCTCCCAACACGGATCCCTGTGGAGCACCACTGGTCACAGTTCTCCATTTTGAGAAGCTCCCTTCCACTACTACTCTGTCTCCTGTTGTCCAACCAGTTCTCTATCCATCTAGCTAAGACACCATGCAACTTCACCTTCTTTATCAGCCCACCATGGGGAACCTTATCAAACGCCTTACTAAAGTCCATATGTATGACATCTACATCCCTTCCCTCAAGAAGCAAATTTATCATCTCTCCACTGGTCACAGTTCTCCATTTTGAGAAGCTCCCTTCCGCTACTACTCTGTCTCCTGTTGTCCAACCAGTTCTCTATCCATCTAGCTAAGACACCATGCAACTTCACCTTCTTCATCAGCCTACCATGGGGAACCTTATCAAACGCCTTACTAAAGTCCATATGTATGACATCTACATCCCTTCCCTCAAGAAGCAAATTTATCATCTCTTCAAAGAATTCTATTAGGTTTGTAAGACTTTTCATGCTCAAAACCATGCTGCCTGTCACTGATAAGCCTATTTTCTTCCAAATGAGTATATATCCTATCCCATAGTATCTTTTCCAGTAGCTTCCCTACCACTGATGTCAGGCTCACAAGTTTGTAATTACCTGGATTATCCCTGCTCCCCTTAAACAGGACAACATTAGCAATTCTTCAAGGAAGCTGCAAAAATATCAGTTAAAGCCCCAGCTATTTCCCCTCTTGCTTCCGTCAATAACCTGGGATAGATCCCATCTGGTCCTGGGGACTTGTCCACCTTAACGTCTTTCAGAATACACAATACTTGTTCCCTCCTTATGCCGCCTTGACCTAGAGTAATGAAAGATCTATCCTGAACCTCAACATCCGCCATGTCCCTCTCCTCGGTGAATACTGATGCAAATTACTCATTAATAATCTCATCTATTTTCTCTGACTCCATGCATATCTTTCCTCCTTTGTCCTTGAGTGGGCCAACCCTTTCCCTCATTACCCTCTTGCACCTTATATATGAATAAAAGGTTTTGGGGTTTTTCTTAACCCTGCTCACTAGGGATATCTCATGACCTCTTTTAGCCCTCTTAATTCCTCGTTTCAGATTGGTCCATGTTCTCGATATTCTTCCAAAGCTTCGCCTGACTTCAGTCGCATGTATGCATCCTTTTTCCTCTTAGTTAGTCTCACAGGGTTCCTGAATCTTGCCATTTCAATCCCTTACAGGAACATATCTCTCCTGGACTCTCATCAACCCCTCTTTAAATGCCTCCCACATACCGAATGTGCATTCCCCTTCAAACAGCTGCTCCCAATCTACGTTCCCCACCTCCTGCCAAAGTTTGGTATAATTGGCCTTCCCCCAATTTAGCACTCTTCCTTTAGGCCCACTCTCATTTTTGTCCATGAGTATCCTAAAATCTATTAAGTTATAAAACACACAACACCAGGTTATAGTCCCACAGGTTTAATTGGAAGCACACTAGCTTTCGGAGCGACGCTCCTTCATCAGGTGATTGTCAATCTCTCATTTTTGTCCATGAGTATCCTAAAATCTATTAAGTTAAAAATCACAAAACACCAGGTTATAGTCCAACAGGTTTAATTGGAAGCACACTAGCTTTCGGAGCGACGCTCCTTCATCAGGTGATTAACCCCAGTCCAACACCGGCATCTCCGAATCCTAAAATCTATGGAATTGTGATCACTATACCCAAAGTAATCCCCCACTGAAACTTCAACCACCTGGCTGGGCTCATATCCTGACACCAGATCCAGTCTGGCCCCTTCCTGAGTTGGATTACTTACATACTGCTCTAGAAAACCATCCTGGATACTCTTTACAAATTCTGCTCCATCCATTCCTCTAACACTAAGTGAATCCCAGTCAATGTTGGGGAAAATTAAAATCTCCTATCACCACCATCGTATTACTCCTACATCTTTCTATGATCTCTCTTCATATTTGTACCTTTATCTCATGTTCGCTGTTGGGAGGCCTGTAGTACATTGTTTGCCGCACCCTTCCTATTTCTGAGCTCTGCCCATATTGCCTCACTGCTAGAGTCCTCCATCGTGCCCTCCTTCAGCACAGCTGTATATCTTCTTTAACCAGGAATGCAACTCCTCCACCCCTTTTACCTCCCTCTCTATCCTGCCTGAAGCATCGATATCCTGGGACACTTAATTGTCCAAGCAGCCCTGGGAGAAACTCAGAGGATGTAGAAGCAAAACTCTTTATAGCTGAGAATAAAGACACAGCTCATTATGGTGGCAGCACAAAGAAGGACGAGTCTTCAAGAATATCATTTGATGAATTAGTTGCACAGTACTATTTGAGGTTAAGAGCAACTCGCTTGGTCAGACAGTGGAGGGTGACACCTGAGAAAAGGGGCATATATTTTACAGCTTATCTAGAAGATAATACTGGAGTAAGGGCAATATAATAAATACTGTTTTTGTGTGTGTATGTATGTATATATATATATATATATATATATCATAAATGATGTATATTTGTAATGTAAATACCATATGTCATATAATTTTCATTAATGTCTATCATTGCAGTTAGTGAGTCATTGAAAGATGTTTGGTTATTTGTTTGCTTCAGTGATGAAACAGGACTGAAATGGGGATTATTATGTCAATCTTGCTTTCATGGGAATTTCCTTTCTTGTGACTGTGACATTTGCCTCAGTGTGGTCTTTATACATGTTTTCTTGCTGGCCCTCATTAGAATGCTCAACTGATGTTAACCATGACATTTATGGTAGCTTTGTGGTTAGGCTTGAAATTGGAATGACTCCACAGAGAGAACTAACCTGATTCATTTGAATTTCATGAAATTGATTTGATATGCAGCCTGATTGGAAGTTGAGGGAGTGTTCCTGTTCATTTGTTAATTCTAACGCACAAAACTGTATTGATGGTGTTATGACCTATGGGTCAGTTGTACATATTTCTAAAGATATGATTAAAGCTGCATGTTGTTTTTAACCTATTTTAAATCTGACTTCCAGTTTTGTGAATATGGTTTTGTATGAATGTTCTTTGCACATGCCTGAAATTTGTCAGTGAAGTTGTATTGATAAAACTTTCCATATTTTGATTCATTGTTGAAAAAAGACACAATTTGTTAAAGTTTTTTTTGTCTTGCACTCATCAGGACCATTCACAGGAAATAGCAATCTAATGGAAAACAATTTATTTTGAGAGGACAGTGCTGATTGGTTGGCCCATTGAGTTTGATTGATTGAGGCGTTGCTGTGTGGAATGCAGCAGTTAGATTGTGACTGACATATAATTGTCAAGCTTTCTTTAAATATTAAACCAACCTGGTTGAATCTGGTTCATTTTTTTAGGGCACTGCCTTCACCAGAGTTTGGCTGTCAACTATTTTGTTGAGCAGAAGCATGTTCAGTGTTTGTGTGTGGTGTGTGTGCTTGTCTTTTTTTTACGTCTGCTGAGAATAGAGCCCCATGTATTAATTTATGCAGCTTCTGATACATCTATGTGTGCTTCATTGCAATCCAAAATTGGTTGTCAGCATAATTCTTCACACGCTCTTGATTATTTAGCAAATTGTGTCCAATTACAGAATCACATTGTACGTGATTTTGAGTTTTTGCAAGCATAATTTGTTTGGACATAGTTAAAAATCACACAACACCAGGTTATAGGCTAGTGTGCTTCCAATTAAACCTGTTGGACTATAACCTGGTGTTGTGTGATTTTTAACTTTCCAGTCCAACACCGGCATCTCCGAATCTTGTTTGGACGTGGTCAGTTTCTTGCCTGTTGCGAATATCCAAAGAACCTTGCCATTTGATACATCTCAAAGATTGGCAGATTGCAAGGCTTAGCACCTGGCCAACAGTGAAATTCATACAGCACATTACTTGTTTTTATGATGGGCAGAATGACTTTTTGATTTGACAGCAACATCCTGTTAATGGTGATACTCGAATTTGACCAAATGATGACTTTGATTTATTTAATTTGTTTAGCTTTCTTATGCAGCTGTTAGCGGAGTACAGTTTTGTTGATTGCAGGTATTTTCTATTGTTTTGTCCAAGTGTAAATCCTGAATTGTTATTCCACATGACAACTATTCAGCCATATCACCACTGACCAGGAGCCTGACCTCACCCAATTGTCTGCAGACGTGCACTCTCTAATGATCAGGTTGCTAGTTAATAATGATGAAAAATAGTCTCTTTTCTAGTCCAGTGCATATCCAAAAAATGGTGGAGAGTGAAATATCAGGTGGTCTATCAAGCTTAATCTATCAAGTTGTGATTCCTTTGAGTCAGCTTCACAAACCTTATTTCTCCACGAGAAATGAAGAAATTCAAATAAAAAGTCTGATTAGGAGGTACAACCTTGAAAATTCTTCCCTGGCTCCGAAACTGTCTCGATGAGATGATCATTGCCCCAGTCAAAAATGTAAAAAGTGACCGAGTTCTCTGTCCACAAGTTGTCAACCTGTTCTACAGATCTGATATCTAGAGGGATGTCCAACAGATATAATGTAATACATAATGGCTTACCATTATAAAAAGGACTGAAAATCCAACCAATACATGTCCCTTGTATACTTTTTAAAAAAAAACTGTAGACCAGGTTGACAACTTATGGACAGAGAACTCTGTCACTATTTACATATTTAAGGCAATGGTCATGTCATCGAGAAAATTTCAGAGCCAGAGAAGAATTTTCAAAGTTTTCTCCCCTAATTGGTCCTTTTATTCTTAAGAGAAGTTAGTAACTTGATCCCCTTTCTTTGAGGGATTTTTCAGTTTGTATCTAGTACCTGTCAGAATCTGAGGAAGTCTGATTAGTTCTAGCTATTTAAAGAAACTCAGCAGAGCCAAAGTGGACTTCATTCTGTGTGAACAGTATAATGGATGTTAATGGCTGCTGCAATTTGATATAACTCTTAAAGTGACTTATATTGATAATTGAAAAACTACTTGTATATTCTGGTTGTGATTTAATGCTGAGGGGAGTGCTTCTGTGGATGAAATTTGAGACAAAAACATGGTTTATCCAATGTAATTAAACAAAGAACTGGAAATACTGGAAACATGAAACAAACAAAAATTACTGGAGAAATTCAGCAGGTCTGGTACTTCAAAGTTTCGAGTCCAGTGACCTTTCTTCAGAACTCAGGTGTTCAGGCCTGATTGCAAAGCTTGTCTGATTACCACCCCCTCACTGTCTGAAGTCCCAGATACACCTTCCAAGCAAAGCTACAATTTATCTACACTTCACTTAATGTAGTCTGCTGAATTCACTGATCACAATGTGGTCCCCTGTATACTGGGGAGATGAAACACAGATTGGGCAACTGCTTTACAGAACATTTCCATTCTCTTCATTAACAATGACCCCAAGCTTCCAGTTGCCTGCTACTTCAACACTCTACTTTGTTCCAATGCCAACATTTCTGTCTTGGCCTGCTGCAGTGCTCCAAAAACATTCAGTGCAAGCTTAGGTAGGAAGTTAGAGATAGTATTAGATGCAAAAAAAGAGGTCTGCACATTGGCAAGAAAAAAACGATAGACTTCAGGATTGCGAACAGTTCGGAAGTGAGCAAAGATGGACCATAAATTGAATAAGCTTGCAGGGAACATAACTGACTATAAAAGTCTATAGTTATGTAATAAGAAAAGGATTTTTGAAAGCTAAAGTAGATTTTTTAGAGTCAGTAACAGGAGGATTTATTATAGGGAATAGAGAATGTCTGGTTAACTAAATTCATACTTCACTTTTGCCTTCACAAGAGTGCACATGAATAATACACCAAAAATAGTGGGGAGCAGAATTTAGTGAGAGGGAGTAACTGAAGTAATTCTGTTTTAGTAGAGAAATGGTATTGGAGATATTGATGGGATTGAAGGCTGATAAATATCCAGGGCCTGTTGATCTACATCCCACATTACTGAAGGAAGTGGTCTGAGGATTAGTTGGACGCATTGGCGGTCATCTACCAAGATTCTTCAGAGTTACTACAGATTGAAGAGTAACTAATGTAACCCCTTTATTTAAAAAGGGCAGTAGAGAGACAACAGAGAATTATAGTCTGATGTCGGTAGTGGGAAGGATGCTAGAATCCATTATCAAGGAGCATTAGAAAATTTTGGTAGAATTGAACACAGCATAGAAACACAAAAGGGAGGTCATGCTTGACAAATCTTCTGGAATTTTTCAAGGTGTAACTATCTAGAGTTGATCAGGGAATATGATTAATGTGGACTTTTAGTAGCCTTTTGATAAAGTCCCACATGTTACATTCATGTGTAATGTTAAAGCGCATGGAATTGGGGTACTGTCTTGAGATAGATAGGAAATTGTTAGCAGACAGGAAGCAAAAAGTAGGAATAAATGGATGTTTTTCTGAATGGCAGGCATTGACTAGAGCGATACTGCAAGGATCAGCATTAAAACCCTAGATACTCTAATGTTATTGATTTTAGATGAGAGAATTAACTGTAATATCTCAATTTGCAGATGGTGCAAAGCAGGATGGAAAGATGAGCTGTAAGGAGGATGCAGAGCTGTAGCAATGTGATTTGGAAAGGCTGAGTGGGTGGGCAAATGTATGGTAGATGCAGTATAATGTGGATAAATGTGAGGTTACCAACATTGGTAGCAAAAATCAGGAAGCAGATTATTATTTGACTGGCTGTAAATTGAGAGAGGGGAATGTTCAATGAAACCTGGATGTCCTCATGCACCAGTCGTAGAAAATAAGTGTGCAGCTGCAGCAAGCAGTAAAGAAGCAAGTTGTAAGCTAGCCTTTATAGCGCGAGGATTCGAGTATAGTAACAAGGAGGTCTTGCTGCATTTCTTTAGGGCATTGGTGAAGCCACACCTGGAATATTGTGTGCAGTTTTGGTTGCCTTACCTGAGGAAGGATGTTTCTTCTATAGAGGAAATGCAGCGAAGGTTTGCCAAATTAATTCCTGGGATAACAGGACTGAAGTATGAGAAGAGATTGACTCAATTAGGGTCATATACACTGGAGTTTATAAAAATGATCTTGCTGAAACCTATAAAGTTCTAACAGGGCTAGTCAGAGTGGATACATCGAGGTGCTCCTGATGGTAAAGAGTCCAGAACCAGGGCTTCTAGATTAAGGATAGGGGGTAAACCTTTTAGGACTGAGATAAGGAAAAATTTCTTCACCCAAAGAGTGGTAAACCTGTGGAACTTTTTGCCATGGAAAGCGGTTGATGCCAAAACATTGTATTTTCAAGAAGGTAAATACAACTGTTGTGGCTAAAGGGATCAAGGGAAACGGGTGAAGACAGATTTGAGTTTTGAGCTCCATGATTGTAATGAATGATATAGCAGGCTTGCAGGGTTGAATGGCCTACTCCTCCTATTTTCTAAGTTTCTATGCTGTCAGTTTTGAAGAAAGGTGAGGATTAGGATGTCCAGGGTCAGTGGACACAGTATGTTAATTCTGTTATCTCTCCACACGGTGTATCCAAACTACTTTTGGTGTGGATAAAACCAGTGTTGGTTTGGTAATAAGACAATATTGACAGCATATCTTTTGAAGAGGGCATTGCACAGTATTTCCTAAAGCAGAAATTCAGCAAAGGAATTCTGAAGCTGTAGGGAAATTCAGGATTTTCATAACTTAAGACTAAGATCTTCATTTAAAGCACTCAGTTTTGAGAAACTGTTTTCTTTATTGACAGCTCAGCAGAAATCAGGTTCCTCCATGGGTTGCACATTTGTAATCTTATCTAAAGTAACCTGTTATTAAGTAAGTGTTTAGGTATGGTGTTGGACCATGTACTTATTTTCACCTATCTATCTTTACTTGCTTCATTTTGGTTAGACTTAAAATAGTTTGTGGAAAGAAGTAAACCATTCTGATCAATGCACATGTTTCATTTTGTTGCTATTTACTGTGTCAATTCTCACTCTGTAGTGCCAGTGTGTTTTTCTCTCTTTACTGATCATCTTGCCTTCTCAGTTTAGTTAATAATTTGCTCTCAATAATTTCTAATTATACGACTAAACAAACAACAACCCACCTACTTGTGCAAGCAGAGTAGATTTTTTTTTGTGCTGTACTTGAAATTCATTCTGTGCCAAGTCTCCTGTTTTCTCTGTACACCATATCATTACTCCATATGGATCAGTTTTTGTGTACATTTAACGTTGAGAGAGACTCTTCTTCAGTAGGGGAATTGAGCATTATTGGGGAAAAAACAAGAAAGTGGATGTGAGGAGTGTCGGATCAGCCATGATCCTACTAAACGATGGAGCAGGCTCAAGGGGCTGAACAGCCTATTCCTGTTCATGTGGTCTAACAGTTCCCAAAATCCAAAGGCAGTTCATTCTGTGGAGCACTTGAGTTGCTTTGATGTAATAAAATGCATGCGTTGACAAATGTACAAGAATACAATACTGTATATATATTTAAATGCTATCTTTCACTATAACTATACATAAAAGAGGCTTCACACTTGCTTATGGAAATGCAGAATGCCTCTTAATATTGGAGTTTTACATTTTGCTTCTGGGGACTTTGTATCATAATGATTCTGATTCACGTCTGGACTATTGTCTTATTTTGGCCCGTGGACCCTGTGTACAAGCAATATTGTTTTGGTTTCACTAGGATGAAACCAGGGATTCCAGGATTATTGTATGAGAAAAGATTGGTTTGACTGGTGCTGTATTCACTAGAATTTACAAGAATGGGGCGGCACAGTGTCTCAGCACTGCTGCCTCACAGCGCCAGGGACTTGGGTTCAATTCCCACCTTGGGCGACTGTCTGTGTGGAGTTCTCCCCGTGTTTGCGTGGATTTCCTCCCACAAACACACAAATGTGCAGATTAGGTGAATTGGCTGTGCTAAATTGCCCGTAGTGTTCAGGAATGAGTAAGTTGGGGCATTAGTCAGGGGTAAATGTACAGTAGTAGGGGAATGGTTCTGGGTGGATTACTCTTCGGAGGGTCGGTGTGGACTTGTTGGGCCAAAGAGCCAGTTTCCACACTGTATGAATTCTATATATAAAAAAATGAGAGGGGACTTGATTGAAATGTATCCAATTCTAACAGGCTGGACAAGGTAGATGCAGGAAGAATGTTTCACAGGCTAGTTTTTGAAGTGTAAGTTCCACTTGTGTTAATTTCCGAATAATTTCCAAGCAGAACTGTGTAATATTCACTCCAACTGCATTTGTATTTCTGTGATAAAGTCAGATTTGTGTGAAGCCACAATTTTTGCCCTTTCATCTCCTCTTTTAAATATGCCCATCTCCCCCCTTTTCTGTGCTAAATGTTGTTCCCTATCATTGGTGCCGTGCAGATAACCTGTTCTTCTGTAATTTCCATGTTCAGGATGGTTCTTATACAATGGTCTCTCAAAATTGACTGACTGTGCAGCACTTTGCAAGTTCATGCTGCACACTCTCTACTTGCTATGTGTGACCATACAAAAGAAGTTAAGCTGATCACATATTCCAAATATACATTAGCAGTTAAATTGGTTTGAAGGCATACCAAGTTTAACCCTTCTCACTATGGTGTTCCCACTTTGCTTCTACCCCACGTCTGAGTTTCTTACTGGAATAATGTTATTGTGACTGCCCTCTTGTAGCTCGCCAAGTTTTCATTCTTCTCGAATGAACTCCGATGGTGTGTGACGGCAGGCCAGTCACTTCTGGGGAGCTGATACAATCAAACCTATACTCACCCACTGTCTGTTTATATATGTATTATTGGATAGTGATCAGGTGTGCGAGTACTGGAAGAGTTTTTGACCAGTGAGTTGTATTTGCTGTTGTATGGGTCACCGTGCATTACTCCAATGTGGATAGTTGTGTTGTCCTTTTCCTACTGATTTTTTTTTTCTTACCAATGTACGGACACTATGGTTCATTATTAAGTCCCAGTGATAACTGGATTCTAGGGACTGTGCTGTCTTCATGCTTCAGTCCCATGACACAAAGATACTTTGCATTAGCACTTGAAGTTTGATGCAATGCAGAAATTATAGGAGAGTCAAGTGGAAAACAAAAGTTGTAAATTTGCTTTTGAAAATTTGAGACTATATTATTATTTCAGACCTAAAATAACACACAACTGGCTGATTTTTTGAGATTCTGATGGTTCAATGCACATATTGGTTGCTTCTTGACTTCAAGATTGTAACAAAATAACATGACAGCATTGTCCAGGGTAGTATAAGTGCCTGGGTGTAAAATTCTGTTTGTCATGTGAGGGTGGCATTATCCTCAATGTACCAAATCAGGCAGTGAAAAAAATCGCGTTCACTTTTCATTATTGCCCGAGATGTCTGCTGGGAACTGCATGTATGTGACTGTCACAAATGGATAGCTCAGTTCTGTTGTCTGCTGTGATTGACTCGCTTGCCAACATTCAGCATCTATTTTCACCAATGAAGATTAACTCCTTGGACAAGGTACCAGAGACCTGACTTTACTGTTTAGTCTGGCAAGACAGCTTCAGGAGAGGTGAAAGATGTGTTCTGATTAGGGCTTTGCCAATATTTAAAGTTTTTTTTAAATCAAGAACCATGAGTACAGATGTAATTGATTTACTTGTTGAGGCTTGAACAATTTGTACTGGGTCATAGTTGTACACCCCTGGCCAATAATGAAACTACAGTTTTCTGTTAGTATTGACAATTATCTTGGGCAATGTAAAATGATGCACTGTTTTACGTGCTATCATAGCATTAAAGGTATCCGGTATTGCTAAAGAATTAATAAAGAGAAACATTGAAGAGTCTTGTGAATGTGTTATGAGCATACCAATTCTTATCAGTTTTGTTCTGTAAATTGCTCCTGCGGTCAGTCAACTTTATAATACAAACTTTATTCAATATTTACAGGCAGCTTTTCTGTTGAGGTTAGGACTGATTTTTTTGGAGACTTAATACTGAAGAAGTCAAAGCAGACTTTAAATGTTAAGTCTCTTTCTCTTGCCATACATGCTGCTGAGTTTCTCCGGCACTTTGTTTTCAACTCCTCATTCTTATTATAGCCTGGTAGGATAAATCCAGACGAACCACATATGGAAATAGCATTCTAGATAAACATTATTTCACATGGAGGCATGTCTACTCCCTTTTTGTAAAAATGTCCTGTGACTCACTTGAGGTTCCCTGTGTGAATCCTTGTGGTTGCTTTGGCATCGAATCTCCATGTCAAGTTTAGTTAGTAGGAGATAAAGGGGTCAAATATTTTGCTGGCTTTATTGGGCCTCTTTGGCTTTTTATGTAAAGTTTCCAGATTTGTCAGGGAATTGACTTATAAAAACCAATTATGTCCAGCCAATGGATCTTCAGAAAATACACAGCACCTTTCCCAAGACAAGCATAGAACAAAACTATTGTAAGATCAGGCCTTGAGCCTTCCTCCTTAGGTGGCTGTGGAGAGAGTACACAATGCAGGCAAAACCAGTCAAGGCACAAATTGAGATTTTACATAAACTGTCCAAGATGGGTTGTAATTGTACTTTTGGCTCTGATCCATGTAATTAAATTAAAATAGATGCTTCCGTAGTTTTGTTGATGTGTCTACAACAGTATCGACTATAACAACTGCTGGCATTTATGCAGGGCTGTTGTTGCAATTAACAATTCCAAAACCAAAATTGATCTTGAGCCATATGAAAAGATATTAATATAGGAAAACAAAATGCGATCCAAATAATAGGTGACAGAGGAGAAGTGGAAAATTTGAGGAGGAAATTCCAAAGCTTGGGGCAAAGGTAGCTGAAGAGTGAAGCAAAGAAACTGGGTAATGTTCAAGAAGCCAGAATTGAGGGTCTGGCGATTTTGAGATTTTGCAAGTTGGTTGAATTAGAGAGAGGGCTCACGAAATGCAGAAGTTCAAAATGTGCAGTCATGATTGCTGACATATACAACTTTCATATAAAAAGCTTGTTGCCTAAAGATGGTGATAACTTTCCTCATCAAGTTCCCACAAGAGCCCACAAAATCCACTTGTGTCTGCACAAACTGATTTCAGACATTAACCAGATTACATTGAACAGCATTTTAATACGTATGTATAATGAGACTGCAACACAAAATGGACTAAAAAGATTTTGTATTGAGGTACTTGAATTATGTGTGAATTGGGATTTGTGCTTCTGCACTATAAGATGGATCATGACATTATCTGCTCCTCAGACCTAAAGTGCTGTATGTCTTTAGTATAAAGTGTAAGGCAACATTTTTAAACTTAATTTTGCAAAATCCTTTGAAGGATTCATTCCATTTTTCTAGTTTTGCACCAACTCAACACTAAAGACAGAGAAAGCTCTTAGAGTTGTGTAGAGGATATAGTCTGATGTGAATGTTTTTTGAAAATTAATGTTACTTATAAAGCTTTATTGCATCAAAAACAAAGCAGTAAATTCCAGCAGTCAGACTTATGTTTTACTTTAAGGAAAATTGCCTAGTTAGGGTTAAGACCTCGCTTAAAACATTGCCAGTTGTACGCCAAATAGTGCTATATACCTCAGTGTTATCACTGAGTTTGGAGAAGATGGGAAAGGTCTCCATTACTCTATTTTGGACTATTTGATCTTGCCCTAAAAGGGGGTAGGTAGCTTTATTAAAGCACAAAGATTACCAACCTAGTCTAGAGATGGAGACAAAGAACACATTACTAGAATGTTATGACAAGTAGAAAAAGAATAAAAGTAAGCAGATCACATTTTAGAGCTTAGAACACATGTGCCAGGGGAGTTGGGTGGAGGGTGGGGGGGCAATTTGCACTATTTCTTCTTGTTTATTTTCACATTTCAGAAAGATGTTCCTTTACAAACAACATACAAGGAAGTGAGTAACATGACAATGCTGACTTTGTAAAAACCTAGGAAGTCAGTGTTAGAGCAGCAGTGTTAAATGGATGATGAAGCAAGTAGGCAGATTGTCTGACAGCTTGTGACAACCGTAAACATCTGCAGGATATAATGGAGAAGCAGGACGATATTTCAGATTATTTCCACAGTGAAGGATTTAGGTTCACTAAACTGAAGATAATTAAAGGGAAATGTGTATGCAGTTTATCCAAAATATGCAGTAAAATTGTTTCTGCCATATCTCTCCCATCTGAAACTTTTTAAATGCAAGATTTGAGCACTGCTAGAAGTTGTAAATTGTGGATCGTTTACCAGCATTGAAGTTGAACTGCTTTGTGAAGCACGTTGTGTTGATCAGGTGACTGTGACTTCCGAGATTTTACAAAGTCAGCATTGTCATGTTACTCACTTCCTTGTATGTTGTTTGTAAAGGAACATCTTTCTGAAATGTGAAAATAAACAGGAAGAAATAGTGCCAATTGCTCCCCCCCACCCAACTCCCCTGGCACATGTGTTCTAAGCTCTAAAATGCAATCTGCTTACTTTTATTCTTAAGCACAGTTCTTCAGACAATTATGCATAGACTAGTGCGCAGCTAATATGTACAAACATAAAAGTTCATGTTTAATACCTCATAGGATCATAGAATCCCTACAGATTGTAAAAAGGCTATTTGGCCTATTGAGTCCACACCGACGACTCAAAGAACATCCCATACAGACCCACCCCCCTTGCCCTGTCCCTGTAACCTTATATTTCCCCTGGCTAAGCCACCTACTCTGCACATCCCTGGACAATATGGGTAATGGCCCATCCACCAACCTGCACATCTTTAGGCTGGTGGGAGGAAACCAGAGCACTGGGAAGAAACTGACACAGACAAGGGGAGAACATGCAAACTCCACACAGTCAATCTCCCAATGGTGGAATCGAACCCAGGCGCCTGGTGCTGTGAAGCAGCATTGCTAACAGTTGAACCGCCTGTTCTGTTATGTCAACTTTTTAAAATAATTGACAGGTTATTTCCCATCCCTAAATGCCCTTGGGAACTGCTGCAGTCTGTGGGGTGTCAGTACATCCATTGTATTGTTAGAGAGAAACTTTTAAGACTTTGATTCTTTTAAAGTATCACTGGGACCTGAACAGTTGACCAGTGTGCCTGGGGCTAGGGTGGAGAAAAGTCAATTAGGTTTCCAATCTTCATCATTGTCAAGTAGCCATGTAGGAGTTTACACATGTGGACATTATATAAAAATCAGATCTGTCTCTCTCTTGTACATTCTATGGTAACATTGCTATCTAGATTTGTACATGAAGAATGACCAGTTCAAGGTGTGTAGTAGGGTATTTGGCACCTATGGAGCCTTACATTAATGTGTGGTGTTTGTGTGGTTGTAGCTGTTAAAGACTAGGCCGCTCTGCGAGTGTGCTGATAACTGCCCAGTAGGTGTATGACTTTGATCTAGTGTAATGTGGTATTATACTGACATTCATAGTTTTATAGTAATAGAAGCAGGAGTAGGCCATTTCTCCTCTATTCATTAAGATCATGGCTGGTCTATCCGTCGTCTCAGCTCCTCCTACCTGCATTATCCCCATAACCCTTAATTCCGCTACCATGCAAAAACCCATCCAACCCTCCTATATATCTTGAGTATAGGAGTTGGGAGGTCATGTTACAGCTGTACAGGACATTGATTAGGCCACTTTTGGAATATTGCATGCAGTTCTGGTCTTCCTAGCGGAAGGATGTTGTGAAATTTGAAAGGGTTCAGAAAAGACTTACAAGGATGTTGCCAGGGTTGGAGGATTTGAGCTATAGAGAGAGGCTGAAAAGGCTGGGGCTGTTTTCCCTGGAGTGTCGGAGGCTGAGGGGTGACCTTATCGAGATTTATAAAATCATGAGGGTATGGATAGGGTAAATTGACCAGGTCTTTTCCCTGGGGTGGGGGAGTCCAGAACTAGAGGGCATAAGTTTAGGGTGAGAGGGGAAAAATATAAAAGAGACCTAAGGGGCAACTTTTTCACGCAGAGGGTGGTACATGTATGGAATGAGCTGCCAGAGGAAGTGGTGGAGGCTAGTACATTTGCAGCATTTAAAAGGCGTTCTGGAGGGGTATATGAATAGGAAGGGTTTAGTGGGATATGGGCCACGTGATGGCAAATAGGACAAGATTGAGTTGGGATATCTGGTCAGCATGGACAAGTTGGACCGAAGGGTCTCTTTCTGTGCTGTAAATCTCTATGACTCTATGAATATTTTTAATGAAGCTGCCTCTACTGCTTCCTTGGGCAGAGAATTCCATAGATGCACTACTCTCTGGGAAAAGTAGTTCCTCCTCATCTGTCCTAAATCTACTTTCCCTCATCTTGAGGCCATGTCCCCGAGTTCTAGTCTGAGCCACCAGCGGAAACAACTTGCCTGCCTTTATCTTGTCTATCCCTTGCATAATTTCATATGCATCTGTAAGATTCCCTCTCATTCTTCTAAATTCTAGCAAGTGCAGTCCCAGGTTGCTCAACCTCTCCTCATAGGGTAAGCCCATATCTCCAGAATCAACCTGGCATATCTCCTCTGCAATCAGTATATCCTTCCTCAAGTAAGAAGACCAGATCTGCACACAGTACTACGTGCAGCCTCACCGTGGCACGCCACTCATCACTGATCTCCAACCAGAGAAATACCCATCTATCCCAATTCTCTATTTTCTATTGGTTAACCAGTCCTCTATCCAAGCTAGTACATTCCCCACAACTCGGTGCATTCTTATCTTACGGATGAGTCTTTTATGCAGCACATTATCGAACACTTTCTGGAAATTCAAGTATACAACATGCACCTGTTCCTGTCCATCCGCCATGCTTGTTACATCCTCAAAGAGCTCCAGTAAGTTTGTCAAACATGACCTGACTTTCCCTTCCTTAATCCATGCTGCATCTGCCTGATGGAAGCCTTTCCATCCAGATGTCTCACTATTTCTTCTTTACTGATAGCCTCCAGCATTTTCCTGAGTACAGATGTTAAGCTGACTAGTTACCTGCCTTTTGCCTACACCCTTTTGTAAGTAGCAATATGACATTTGCTGTCTTTCAGTTTGCCGGGACCTGCCTGCAGACCAATGAATTTTAGTAAATTACCACTAATGCATCTACAAAAACCTCTGCCATTTCTTTCAGCACCCTGGAATGAATTCCGGACCAGGTAACTTATCTACCTTTAGATCCTTAAGTTTGCTCAACACCACCCCTATAGTGATAACAATTGAATTGAGGTCCTCACCTCCCATCGTATCGTTAACATTATTCTTCCACTGTGAAGACTGCCACAAAATAGTTATTCAAGGCCTTGGCCATTTCAGCAATACTCAACATTAATTCCCCTTTCTCATCCTGCAAGGGACCTATGTCCACTTTGGCCACCCTTTTCTGTTTTATATATTTATAAAAACTTTTCTTACCTGATTTTATGTTCTGTGCTAGTTTACATTCATAATCTATCTTTTCTTTCTTTATTGCTTGCGTCGTGGTTCTTTGTTGCTTTTTAAAATTTTCCTAATCTTCCTGTTTCCCACTACTCTTGGCTACTTTGTAAGCCTGTGCTTTTAATTGGATGCCTTCTTTTATTTCCTTGGTTATCCAAGGCTGGCTCTTCCTACCCTTGCTATTCTTGTTTTTGACCAGAGTGTCAGAAGAGAAAATACTTGAAAATTTGTCCAGAACATTAGCAACATGATCCCAGAGCTTGAACACAAAAATAAAGGCTGATACTCCAGTGCAACACCGAGAGAGCTTTGCATTGCTACAGTCAGAGTCATAGAGATATACAGCATGGGAACCGACCCTTCGGTTCCACCCGTCCATGCCGACCAGATATCCCAACCAAATCTAGTCCCACCTGCCAGCACCCAGCCTATATCCATCCAAACCCTTCCTATTCATATACCCATCCAAATGTGTTTTAAATGTTGCAATTGTACCAGCCTCCACCACTTCCTTTGGCAGCTCATTCCATACATGTACCACCCTCTGTGTGAAAACGTTGCCCCTTGGGTCTCTTTTATATCATTCCCCTCTCACCTTAAACTATGGCCTCTAGTTCTGGACTCCCCAACCCCAGGAAAAAGACTTTGCCTATTTATCCTAACCACACCTCTCATAATTTTGTAAACCTCTATAAGGTCACCCCTCAGCCTCCAATGCTCCAGGGAAAAAAGCCCCAGCTTGTTCAGCCTCTCCCTATACCTGAAATCCTCCAACCCAGGCAACATCCTTGTAAAGCCCTTCTGAACCCTTTCAAGTTCACAACATCTTTCCAATAGGAAGGAGACCAGAATTGCACGCAATATTCCAACAGTGGCCTAACCAATGTCCTGTACAGCCGCAACATGACCTCCCAACTCCTGTACTCAATACTCTGACCAATAAAGGAAAGCATACCAAACGCCCTCTTCACTATCCTATCTACCTGCGACTCCACTTTTGAGGAGCTATGAACCTGCACTCCAAGGTCTCTTTGTTCAGCAGCATTCCCTGGGACCTTACCATTAAGTGTATAAGTCCTGCTGAGATTTGCTTTCCCAAGATGCAGCACTTCTCATTTATCTGAATTAAACTCCATCTGCCACTTCTCAGCCCATTGGCCCATCTGGTCCAAATCCTGTTGTAATCTGAGGTAACCCTCTTCGCTGTCCACTACACCTCCAATTTTGGTGACCTCTGCAATTTATGCTCACATCCAAATCATTTATGTAAATGACAAAAAGTACAGGACCCAGCACCGATCCTTGCGGCACTCCACTGGTCACAGGCCTCCAGTTTGAAAAACCACCCTCTGTCTTCTACCTTTGAGCCAGTTCTGTATCCAAATGGCTAGTTCTCCCTGTTTTCAATGAGATCTAACCTTACTAACCAGACTCTCATGGTTAAACTGAGGTCCTGCCTGCGTACTTGTATGCATGCAAAAGATCCGAAAGCACTATTTTGAAGAAGAACTGGGGAGTTTTCCCAGGTTTCCTGACTAGTATGCATCCCTCAATCAACATTGCAAAAAAAACATATTATCTGCGCATGAACACTTTGTTATTTATGGGAGTTCACTGATTCCAAGTTGGCTGATGAGTTTCCAACATGATTAAAGCCTCTGTTTCACTGTAAAGTGCTTTGAGACATCCAGTGGTTATGAGACGCATTAAATAAATGCAGTTATCCCCTTTTACTTTCTATGCTAATGGATTAACAATCTGGGAGGCTTCACTATCGATCTGGTATCATTCATTCAAATTCCATCATAAAGTTGGGAATTATAATTTAGTTAAGAAAATGAATAGTAATCGTGATGAGTGTAAGTGGGGGTGCTATTAAAAAAAAATCATTCATGTCCTTCAGGAAGGGCAGTCTGTAGTTCTTCCCCATTCTGTCCTTTACGTGACTTCAGATACACAACAGTGTGGTTGACTCTAAACAGTCTTCTCAAATGGTCCAGCAAAGCATTTAGCTATTGTTAAGAAGGCAACTAACCAACGCTTTCTCAAGGGCAGGCGATAAATGTTGGCTTTGCAAAGGTTGCCCATATTCTATCAGTGATTAGTTAAAAATGGCTATACGTACACAGGGTCTTTTAAAATTGTAGAATTCTGGAAAATATTTTTGCTTTGACAATCTGTATACCAATCTGTATTTATATAGCACCTTTAACTTACTAAATGTCCCTCGGCCCTTTGCAGAGGCATTAAAACAAAATATTACCTTAAGTCTTATAAAAAGGTAACAGTCACCAAGATGGGCTGAAAGGAGCACCTTAGAGCAAAGTGACGTAAGGAAACTGTAGTTTAGGAAGGAAATTCTAGAATTTAGCTCTTAGAACAGTTGTGGAGCATTTAAGATGAGGGATGCTCGAGGAGTGAAGATATCTCTCAGGATTATAGAATTGGAGGACACGGCAGAAATAGATGTAAGGTTATGAATGAATTTGAAAGCAAGCGTCTGAGATCATGCATTGCATATATCAGGCATTTCAGAATTCATCAGGCCAGAGTAGAAGCAAGCCATGCTTGATCCTGGGGAAACGCCTAAAAAGATCATTTGAAAACAAAATTGAGAATTGTAAAATCAAAGCATAGGATGTTTACTCATGGGGACAATATAGAACAAGAGGTCATAATTATAAGATGAGGGGTAGCAAGTTTAAAGCAAATGAGAAATTACTTCTCTCGAACTGTTGTTAATCTGTGGAATTCACTACTCAGACTGCGATGGATATCGGAACGCTGAGTAAATTTGAGGAGATGATAGACAAATATTTATGAGTAATGGGTTGAAGCGTTACGGAGAGCAGGCAATAAAGTGAAGTTGAATCCAAGATGTGATAAGCCCTTTTCATATCAAATGACGGAACAGGCTTGAGGGGCTGAATTGCCTACTTGTAGTTCTTGTATTCTTAACTGGAAGCCACTGTGCATCAGTGAGGGCAGGTGTGATGGGCGAATGAGATTTGGAGAACATCAGGAAAAAGACAGCAGACCTTTGAAAGCTATCAGGATAGAAGTATGAAGGCCAGCTAGAAACTTATTGTTATATTCGAATCTGCAAGTAACTAAGACATGGAAGAAGGCTTTTCAAGATGAGTTAAGGCAGGGTGAAGTGTTAAGGCAGGCTGTGTTACAGAGGTTAAAGTAAGCAGCATTGGTAATGTAAAGTTATGTGGTTGGAAACTGTCTAAATGTCACATAAGACACTCGGGTTGTGAACTATTTGGTTCGGCCTTCGATCATTGTCAGGGAGAGGGATGAAATCAGTAACTAGGGAGTGGATTTTGTTGCAAATACAGTACTGAAGGCGACCAGCTTCAGTTATCCTGATATTTAATAGAAGGAAATAAAGGCAAAAGTTGCCATAGTCTTACCAGGCCATCGATAGGTACCTGTCGATGTTAAAATTTTCAATAAATGCTTGTTACTTGTGATTAAAAACATTTGTGTCAAACTTAGTTGTATGTGGAAATCTCAAATTGGATAATGGCCTATCATTTCTGAGAGGAGATACAAAGAGTCATACAGCATGGAAACAGACCCTTTGATCCAACTTGTCATGCCGATCATGTATCCTAAACTGAACTAGACCTGTTTGCTTGAGCTTGGCCCCTATCCCTCTAAACCTTTCCTATTCATTAGCTTGTTCAAATGTCGTTTAAATGTTATTATTGTACCCGCCTCTACCACTTCCTCTGGTGGCTCATTACATACACACACCACTCTCTGTGGCTAATCAAGACAATTTAGCCCTTCCAAACATGTCCTGAATAAGCAACTTCAATTATAATATTTTGAAGTATGTTTATAATAATTGAATGTGGCATTGTGGCAATATCCCTTCTTGTGAACCATGGATCTAGATTCAAGTCCCATTTGCCCAGAGGTGTATTATGTTATGTCTGAATAGGTTGATTAAAAGTAATTATGATAATTTAATCTTAGTTAAGTTTGTTTTTCCTGCTTTCAGAGCATGTCTACCCTGATGGCTTTTCAATTAGACATCCCCTGCATAATCAAAAAACTGATTTTGAGTCAGAACTGACTTTGGAGGAGTTGAAATCCACCCTCTTACTGTGCTTTACTAATGGATGGTTGCCCTAATATTGTTTATTTGAACATTTAAGGTATTCCAGAAGTTTTAATCAGAAAGATACAACTGAAATGACTTTATGGTGTGTTGTAAATCAGGGCACCAGTGTACAAATAATAAAAGATGAGCATATTGCCATGATAATTCAATTATCAACTGAACTACAGTCTCCAGGATGTATTGAATAAACCTGAAAAGATAAATTTGTTTCACCAACTGCTCAAGATTCCTTTTGGGATTTTCCGATGGTTTTTGTCCTGATTTGCTTGCAGAAGTGTCTGAGATAAATATTTAATTCTTACAGGCTCCAGGGAAATCCAGTAGGGTTCACAACCCTATAAAACTGTGAAGTAACATGGTGCAGTTCCCTTATCTAACTGCCAAAACTGCCACGTGCCTCCTCATTCAATGCATCTGAGAACTCCTCGTTAAATTTCCCTCTATTTTTGTAATGTAATTCTGATGTCTTGACTAGTAGTCTTATCAGGTCAGGCTACCTTTGATGCTGCAAAACCCACTGTGAATTTGCGTTTATGCATGAAACATTGCACAACTTGTATGTGCAGTGCTGGTTCAAATTCTGAAAGTTCAGTGTTTGTTATAAAAAATGAACCTGCCAACATGAAGTTTACTATCACCATGCTTCTCCTGCTCTGCCCATTTAATTCTAACTGTAGTTCACTGGCACCATGTACTCATCTAACACTGAACTTCTCTTTCAGTCAAGATTTTCATTTACAGTTCTGTTTTCACACTTGAATTCTGCACCTGCAAATGATGTCATACATTTGTAATACTGGGTATTGTGGCAGTGTTTTGGTGAACTTTGCGATCAGTAGTTGTGTTCACATGACTTTTTCCTCAAAAGTAAATGAATTTACTTTAATCTGGAATTTTGAACTTCTGTACTACAGAGAGATGTGATTTCTCAGTTGTTATGTATTAACTCTGAGGTTGACAGAAATTTGGATGCTAGAGGTATGGGATTAGTGCAAGAAGGTATAATAAAGGTGAACGATCAGCCATGATCTTACAGAATGTTGGAGCAGGCTTGAAACCAAATTACTATCTCCTTCTATTTCTTATGCTCTTGTTTAACATTTTGTAACACTCCAGTGGAAAGGAAATAAATCATAGTTAATTGTCTTTGCTTCAGTATTTGCAAATATTAGCATACAATCTCTCAACAATTGGACTTTATTACATTGGCTCCTTCATATTTTGGTTGTGAATAGCCTTGAATTTAGTTTCACAATTGGGGCAATATCACTTCTAGAGAAATATCAGGGATGTCTCCACAAAGTCCTGCAAATCCAAGGTGAGCATAGGTGCTCTATTGTCAGTGCTCTCTCTCAGGCCAATATCCCCAGCATTAAGGCACTGGTTACTGTTAATCAGATGCATTGGGCAGGCCACATTGTCCACATGCCTGATATTAG
The DNA here is from genome assembly GCF_004010195.1 of Chiloscyllium plagiosum. Taxonomy (NCBI): domain Eukaryota; kingdom Metazoa; phylum Chordata; class Chondrichthyes; order Orectolobiformes; family Hemiscylliidae; genus Chiloscyllium; species Chiloscyllium plagiosum. Next base: position 82,334,182 of record NC_057720.1, on the reverse strand, counting down.
ACTTTCCATATAAGCTGTCTACATGAGCTACATCCTGACAAGCAGTGACCAGGAGAGCAGAGAAAACACTTCAAAGATGTCTTCAAACCATCCCTAAAATAACGCAGTACCTCCACAAATTTGTAGAAATCTTTTGCCCAAGACTTTCCAAACTGAAGAAGCATCCATAGGAAGGTGCCAACCATCTTGACTATCTCTATCAGTCCAAGATGGAGACCAAGCGCAAACAGTGAAGTGAACATGGGAAAATCCAATCATCTCACCGATCTGTTTCTTCAAGCACCACCCGCCCCACCTTAGTGTGAATCCACATTGGACTGTTCAGTCACCTTATGATCCATGCATCATTCTTGGTCTTGGGGGGGATTGCCCAAGAAGAAGGCAACTTGGTGCAGGGCCACCTGGTGGACCAATTTGTTTTCAGTAGAACAGTGGTGGTAGGGCACGAGTTAATGATGGTTGAGTTTCAGCAAAAGGAGTATATTGACTGTTGTTGAGAGGTGCTATGTGGCATATGGCTGCTGTTTCTCAGTGAGAGATCAATAATTGAATGACACAATACTCTGGGTGCCACTTCAGCAGACTGTTACAATTTGCCAGTGACAGATCCAGTAGCCATAGTCTTTGTTGGAACTTAGCAGGAGGAACCTAACTTTATAAACTTTGCTCTGTTCCTGAGGAGTTACTGATATGGCAGCTTATCAGTAAATTGTATGTTATTGGTTCCAGTAGCACAAAACTTTTATTTCCTGTCCTTCTCGTAAACACAACAAATAACTTTTATATATATGACATTCCAGAATTGTCAAAACCCTTCCATTGCTCATCTAAATCACCATTCTTTGTGTGTGAAGTTGGGAAATGAAGCCTTGGCAGAATGTTAAACCGTCTGTTGGGGGAGGGGGAGATGGTTAGATCACACCTGATCCTGTCGTGACCCCACATACTGATCAGGAGCTGGAATCTTAGTTAATTTCCCCAGAGACGCTAAGCCTGAATTATCATTCCTATCACTGCTTCTGCTACATTAGCTAAATCAGCAAGTCCAAAAGTCATAACCTCTTGTGTTCGTATGGCTCATTGACACTCTGTATTCACCCCACTGAGCCTTCAGCAGACCATTGAGCAACGAGGACCGGATTAGAATGTAGGAAGCAAAATGTGGGGAGAAACAGAGAAAGTAAATCAAGAAAGCTGTTAATGCTTTCTTTCTGTGCAATACTCTTGTGTTTTATTTCCATTATTCTACTTACAACTACAAATTTTAATTGAGACATATATGTGGTAGCTGTTAATATCTATGTAATGCAGCTCTTTTGGGATTGTTTGGAGAAATACAGTGAGGACTATATTGGAAGGTTTACAACAGGCCCTGAAGCATTGGCACACAGATGGTTTGTCCTTATGAATTAGTTTCACTCTTACTAAGTGGATTGTGCACCTGGTGCATGTGCTAAAACAGAATTAACACTGATTAAACCATGGTCATCTGTTGTGTGACCGACACAAAGTGCCTTTAGTTAGATTTGTTAGTTCTCTGTGATGTGCCTAAATATGGATTAGCTTTAATTCCTTAGTATTAAGAGTTTGCATAGCATTAACCCTATAACTAATTTGCTTCATATGCTTAATTGACACTGTCCAAGAAAACCCTGTGGTTTAAATGAATTGGTGTCAGCCAGTGCTGTCAGAAATGCCCAACTCCTTCTCAGGAGTTAGTTTCTCCATTGTTAAGGGCTATGATTCATCTTTGGATGCTAAACTCTCAGCCTTCGGGTCAGCAATTACATTTCTTTATTGCTAATTTGTAAGGGTCTTCCCTTGATATTAAATAAAGATGTTATTAAGCAAAAATGTGCTTGTGCCATTGTTGCCGACACATTCTCTTTGGCAAAGAATTTGCTCATTTGCACTGCTGCTTAAACAACTCAACGCAATGTAACCTGTATTTATGGTAAATAAAATACCAACGTTCCATAAAGGCTCATTTATGGCTCTTGTGGTGCACTATGGTATCCCTTACACTGGGCCAAAAGGCATGCACTTAAGTTCCACTTACTCCAGAGGTATGTCATAAAATGTAAAACAGATTGATTAAAAATATTGATACTCACTGATGCTTGGAGTTGCCACATTTTATAATGGGACAAATGGAGTGCTCTTTAGTGATCGGTACTTGCTGACTTTATTTTAAAATATTTATTTATCTAATCAATCTGTTCAGAGTTATTATTGCACATCCTGGAGGAAGTGGAACTTGAACCTGGGTCTCTTGGTCCAGGGGTGGGGACACTACCACTATGACACAAGAGGGGCCAATTACTTCATGTTTTATCTTGTGGGACTCACTGATGTCTTACTTATCGTTATTTATCTTAAAATTCCTAACCATGATTTGAAATATGGACACTGGCTTGTTGTCATGGATTTTAATATCTAATCATTCAGTGCAAGACAGTCTTATGCTACCTGGGGTGATTTCCGGTGTAAACCGAATGCCAGTTTCATGCCATTTCTTTTGAGTGTTGATTATCCAGCACCAATTATCTGCAGACAGCTGGATTCTAGTGGAGATCAGGTTTAAGAGGATATTTGTTCCACAAACTGATCTGTGTATCCCTGGACATAGCACGAATCGCTTCAGTACTTTGATGCTTCTATTGAAATTGGTAGTTTTTCTTTTGCAGTGTTATTTCAGAGCTTTCAAAAGACAGATCATCCATTGTATCTGGAAAATTGTGAACTCCCAAGATATCAGTAGAATTAGTCATCAGTAATTTGCAAATTTTCAGTTCAATTATAATCATAGCAAAATAATTGTACCTTCTGATTTGCAAGAGTGAAATTATAATCTTTTTGTTATTCTGCTTGCAAAGCATTGAATTATTGCAACATGGAAGGCCATTTGATCTGCCATGTCTGTGCCCGGATTATGATCTGCCGTGTCTGTACCTGCTCTCTAAAGGATCAATTTATTGAGTGCCGTGCTCCAGACTTGTCACTATAACCCTGCACATTCTTCCTCTTCAGATGATAATTCAATTTTCAAATGAATACATTGATCAAACTGCCTCCACAACACGCTTAGGCAGTGCATTCTAGATTCTAACTGTTTGCAGCATGAAATATTTCTATTTGTAACTGTTGATTTTATCATCAGTTACCATAAATCTCGATATATGTGGGATTGAGAGAAACAACTAGCACCAGTGTGTGAATTAGTAAGTTATTTTGTGGGACCTGACAAAGTGGGAGTATGGTTAAGTTTAATTGGGTTTTCATATATATAAATAATATGATAAATAATGTTAGTAAATAGCAAATGCAAATAGTCCCACGGAATATAGTATTGTGGTGAAAACAAAGAACTAAGTTCTAAGAAACAGAGTTCTAAGAAAGACAAAACTTGGTATCGTCTGTCTTTAACACTAAGCCACTTTCTGATCTAACTTAAAAAGTTAGCCTGGATCTCATGTGCTTTATCAGTCTTCTGTATAAGACTTCGATGAAATCTAAATAAACCCCAGTACTGCTCTACCCACATCTGCATACCTGGTCGTCATCTTAAAAACTTCAAAGCATGCTGACTATGCCTGATCAAACATTGCCTTTCTAAATAGAGATTAAATGTCTCCATCAGAATTTTCTTCAATAGTTGCCCTACCACTGATGTGAGATTCACTGACCTCGTAAATCCCTGCTATACCACCTTGCTTGAAAAGTGGAACCATGTTTGCTGTCCATAAGTCCTCTGGCATCTCCCCTATAACCAGACAGGAGTTAAACATTTGGGTCAGAGTCTTTGTAGTTTCCCCCCTCGTCTCCCACAGCCAGGGATACAACACATCCCCCTAGAGATTTAACCATTTTTAAGCCTGTCAAAACCTACAAATCTCCTTACTCCCTATGCTAATGCTCAAGAACGTTACAGTCCCACTTCTTGAAGTCTGTGCCTACATTCTCCTTCAAAGATCATCAACATTTTTAAATCATATTCAGTGTTCCAACAAATATATAGGAACTGCAAATGCTTTGTACATTGACATGTGAAGTATTTGTCTAACAACCTACCAATACCCTCTGGCCATACTCTTCCCCTGCTTATTCTCTTTCCCTTGATATACTTACAGAACATCTTGGATTCTCCCTAATCTTCCCACCAATGTTTTATTGTGTACTCTAAGTTATCCTCATTGTGTGTTGATCACAGTGTTAAGAGAACATTCCATATGTTTGGAAGCACCTGGAGAAGTATGTGTGGAAAGGTAGATTTTTCTTCATCTCTATTTATATAGATGATTAGATTAGATTACTTACAGTGTGGAAACAGGCCCTTTGGCCCAACAAGTCCACACCGACCCGCCGAAGCGTAACCCACCCATTCCCCTACATTTACCCCTTTACCTAACACTACGGGCAATTTAGCATGGCCAATTCACCTGACCTGCACATCTTTGGACTGTGGGAGGAAACCGGAGCACCCGGAGGAAACCCACGCAGGCACGGGGAGAATGTGCAAACTCCACACAGTCAGTCGCCTGAGTCAGGAATTGAACCTGGGTCTCTGGCGCTGTGAGGCAGCAGTGCTAACCACTGTGCCACCATGCCGCCCAGATGATGGTAGACTAGTTGCAAACTGCTGGCAATGTCCAGACTCTGTCTTGTTGAATAAACTTTCATTTTACGTTTTACTGTTGTATCAGGAATTTACTCTTTTGAGGTTGTCTAGGATTGTTGCATGAGCATGACTTTTTTTATGCAGTGTTAGATTATAATTATGAATGACAGTTCTTGTGGAAGACAAATATCATGTTGTCATGTTCCTACACTGGTCGTGGGTTTCTAGCAGATTAATAGCAGAACATTTCCAGACTATTGGTTGTTCGCATTAACCAGAAACAGAATTCAGTCATGGTATGATCTTAACTCATCCTTGATTGTCAACAGTTTTTAATCCTAGTTAGTGTTCCAATTGATACACAGGAGCTACAAATGCTTTCATATTGCAATAAACCTTTTGGTGAGTCATTGAGGTGATTCATTCCCTGGTTCAAGTTGATATTAGAGGTTCAAGCGCATTGTGTTAAGAAAAGGGTGTTCACTCAGGATCCTGGTCAACATCCTTCCTCAATTTCAGCAATAAATTACATTTATGGAGAGCATTTAAGGGGGCCGAAAGTCCCAAGGTTCACCGAGGCCTAAGGGAAAATAGTTGCTGATCATAGGAGAGGGATGGAACAAAAAGACTTACCTGACACTTGTCTCATTGGATATTCTTCCTATCCAATCTCCTGTTGCTCTCCTTATAACTCCCACTGTGTGAATTTGAATTTTCAGTCCTTAAAAATAGGCAAATCCAGTATCACACTTTTCACTTGGAAGACATTGGTAACATGGACAACGACTTATAGTGGGCAATTCATTAAAGCTCAACCTGGAACAAAAGGAGTTCTACATAAATGTACTGTTTGGTTTGGATACTGATTTTATTTTAATTCAAGAATTAACACCTGAGTTAAGGAATTAATCTGGTTTTAAGTTTGGAATTTGAGATTAGCTGTTAACACTCTTGCTGCCCAAGTGAAAGTGAGCTGTGTTGACCGGAATCCATTAAATGGAATGTGTTTCAGGAATTGGATCAGCTGCATGTGTTGGTGTACTGTTGTATTTAACTCCACACAGAACATCACTTCAGGAGTTCATCTGGCAGTAAACTAAGCAGTGTAGCATCTGTAGCTACAACGTCAATGACTTTTTCCCTTAGAAAAATGTTTTGGGAAGTCAGGAAGCAAATTGCCTTTTACAAGATTTCTCGCCTTTGACCTGCTCTTTCTGACTTATTTTTAAATGGCCTTTTCAGTCCAGTTTCTGTAACAGGATTTTGATGGTAATGCCACTGAATGTCAGTTGGTGATGAATTGATTCTCTCTTGTTGGAGATAGTCATTGCCTGGCACTTGTTTAGCTTGACTGTTATTTGCCACTTGTCAACCTAAGTATAGATATTATCCAGGGCTTGCTGAATGTGGATATGGATTGCTTCAGTATCTGAGGAGTGACAAATCATGCTGAGCAATTTGCAATCATCAGCAAACATTTCCACTTTTGACCTCCTGTTGGAGTGAACATTATTGATGACACAACTGGAAGTGGTTGGGCCTAGGGTGTTGCATTGAGGAACTCCTGCATTGCTGCCTTGGGGCTGAGATGACTGACCTCCAACAGCCACATATGAGTCAAACCAGTGGAAAATTTTCCTCCAATTCCCATTGACTGTCGTTTTGCCAAGACTGCTCGAAGCCACATTTGGTGAAATGTGGCCTTAATGTCAAGGGTAGTCACACTTACTTCTGCAGTCAACTCTTTTGTCTATGTTTAAACTGGGGGAATAATGATGCCAGAAATTGATTGGCCCTGATGAAACCTAAACTGACCATCAGTGAACAGGTTATTTTGAAGCAAGTACTCTTCATAGCATCGTTGATGACTACTTCCATAACTTTACTGATGAGCCATGTTATAGCCCAGCTGACGTTATTACTGGACAAGTCGGATCTCAGACTGAGATCATGTTTAATAGATCAAATTTGTTTTGTTTTATTTAATGAGGTAGTCTTTAACTGAAACACAAGCATGCAGTGCTACCTAACTAATTAATAATAAAGTAAGACATTTATTGTATACAAGGAAAGAAAAGAAAATAGAATAAACCAAGCTATTTACATATAACAGACTTTGAAAAATTTCAAAACATAAAGTACAAAACATCCTGTATCCCTACTACATCCCTTTATACTACTCAAACACCAGAGAAAATTCCCTCAGGCAACTGTCTGTATGGAGTTTGCACATTCTCCCCGTGTCTGTGTGGGTTTCCTCCGGGTGCTTCGGTTTCCTCCCACAGTCCAAAAATGTGCAGATTAGGTGAATTGGCCATGCTAAATTGCCCATAGTGTTAGGTGAAAGGGTAAATGTAGGGGAATAAGTCTGGGTGGGTTGCTCTTTGGAGGGTCAGTATGGGCTTGTTGGGTCAAAGGGCCTGTTTCCACAAAGTAAGCAATTTAATCTAAAATTCCCTTCTCTAATATATCTGTCGATTTGACTTAACTGGTGTTTTTAGTTTCTGATTTTGAGACTCTATCTCCTCTTCCTAGACTGTTCACATAACTGAGCTTAGATTTTCTCAGCTTCAAATAGCCCCTTCAGGAATTCTAATCAAACACTTCTGGTCTGGAACTTTCAAGCTAAAAACCCTTGCACTGAGGAAACTTATTTCTTTACTTTTCTGATTGAACTCCTTTCTTTTGTAGAAACTATCTCTCTCTTACTCCCCCACCCCCTTCTCTCACTCACTCACTCTTACTCTCCGTCTCTCGCTCTCTCTGTGTCACTCTGACGCACTCACGCTCTCTTGCTCACTCTCTCACTTGCATCACACTCGCGCTCCGGCTCTCGCCCGCGCTCCGGCTCTCGCCCGCGCTCCGGCTCTCGCCCGCGCTCCGGCTCTCGCCCGCGCTCCGGCTCTCGCCCGCGCTCCGGCTCTCGCCCGCGCTCCGGCTCTCGCCCGCGCTCCGGCTCTCGCCCGCGCTCCGGCTCTCGCCCGCGCTCCGGCTCTCGCCCGCGCTCCGGCTCTCGCCCGCGCTCCGGCTCTCGCCCGCGCTCCGGCTCTCGCCCGCGCTCCGCCTCTCGCCCGCGCTCCGCCTCTCGCCCGCGCTCCCCCTCTCGCCCGCGCTCCCCCTCTCGCCCGCGCTCCCCCTCTCGCCCGCGCTCTCATCTGCCTCGCTCGCTCTCCTGTCTCTTTCTCCTTTGTCTTTCACTCACTCAGCATTTGGGTGAGGAGATGTTAACTGGCATTCCTTGGTCATTCACCTGATGTGTTGGCTTGTTACAACAACATTAATTTTTTAAAGGATCCCTTCCCTTGTGGATGACTTTCTCCCAGATCCAAATAACCTTCTGTTCTTACAGGAGCCATCTTGAGCAGCTGTCTTGAATTAACAAAAAGAGAGAGTTTATTACTAAGCTCAAAGTGAAATAGCAACATATATACGCCCAGATTAGAAAGTCCAGAAGGTTACAAATTTAAAATAAAAATGGATTAATCTCTGAATTGATTATGAAGGGTATACTGTTGAACGTTGACACTGTTGCACTGGATGTTATCAGTGGCATCAACTTTGGTCACTGAATAGTTGATTTTGAGAGTCTTGGCTTTGTAAGTTGATTGATTAAAACTATATTGCTCTGATTCTTTTTGGTAATGGCTAATTGAGAGCTTTCAAAGTGAGAGAGAGTATGTTCTTTTATCTGTAGTTGAGTGTGTTTAAATAGCTGTTCTGAGCTGTGGCCTTCACAGCGTCTTAGTCTACACACATCAGGCCACTAATGCACACGCGCACACAGAGACTATGGTTGTAATTTGCTTGAAAACCCGGATTTATTGGGGTTATAAGACCAATGTTTCTCTCGGACTGTTTTGTTTTTCTGTCATGTTCACAATTTGAGATACTTCTAGGAGATTCCATGTTCAGTTCAGGTGCAGACTCGAAAGGCTGAACAGCCATCCCCTAACCATAACGATTCAGTGATTCAGTTTGTTGTGCAGCTACTGCCTGTGCAGCTTCTTTAACACCTCATCATGTATTACGTTCCAGAGTGTATGTCTCTGTCTCTCCTGGAAGCCATGGAATTTACATCTGCAGTCAGCTTTTGTTTATATACCTTTTGTTTTTAAAGAAAAGCATATGTTGTAATTTTCAATATGTCCATAAGTGATCCAAAATTATATTATGTGGTCATGACAGTATATGCATCAGGAAAAGATTGACAGGCTAGATCGCTTTATGAAAGAAAGCTGAGGACACCTTTGTAGAAGGCACCTTAAAATTATGTGGGGTTTTGGTATAATGAATAGAGAGAATTTTTTCTCTTTGGGTGAACAGTATAACTAGAGACCATTGTTCTAGGGTAGTCGCCAAGAAATAAAATCGGAATTCTGAAGAGAAATCTGACATGGTGAGAAATTGGACTTCCGTTCCATGGGGAGTAGTTGAAACAAATATTATAGGAGATATATTTAAGTGGAAGCTAGATGAGTGTTTCATCTAGAAGGAAACAGATGGTTAGCGTGATAAATTTAAACAAGAATCATCATAAAATCCCTACAATGTGGAAGCATGCCATTTGCCAAAGAGTCCAAACTGACCCTCCAAAGAGCATCCTACCCAGACCCATCCCCTTACCCTATCCCTGCATTTCCCAGGGCTAACACACCACAGTTCTCTGGACACTATGGGGTAATTTAGAATGGCCAGTCCACCTAATTTGCACCCAGAGGCAACCCACGCAGACAAGGGGAGAATGTGTAAACTCTCTACAGACAGTTGCCCAAGGGTGGAATTGATCCCAGATCCCTGGCGCTGTGAGGCAGCAGTGCTGACCACAGCTACGTGCTGCCCAAAGGATGGAAGGTGACATTAGAGATGGTAAAGAGAAATTTCTGAAAGCATTGTCAGATTTGGCGAATAGTAGATATGTGAGAAGGTTGTTGAGAAAAGGCCTGTTTTCTTTGGAACAGAAGAAATTGGAGACAGATTTAATTTAGCTGCATAAAATTAAAGAGCCTGGATTGGAAGACCAATTTTTTTTTTGAAAAGTCAGTAACTGGGGGTGCATTTGTTTAAAGTAATTGGTAAAAGTATTGGAAGAGAATTTTTTTTCATCCAGGGGTTGGTAGAAGCCTGGAACTTGCTGTCTTAAGGAGTGGTGGAGGCAAAAACCTTACTGCACTTCAAAAGTATTTGGATATGCATATGAAGAACTGAATTCTGCAGGGTTGCAGGCCAATAGTTGGACGTGAGATGAGGTTTATACTGTCTAGTTTTTTGCCCTTGCTGTTGCAAGATGAATTGAACATGCTGTGTTGTAATTTTCTCTAATTGTGCTCATCACTGCATATAACAGTTCTCCTACTTAGCAGGTTTGTTTCAATGTAGCCATGACTTGAATGTTCACATATGTATCTTTAAAGTGACTGTGTATATGCAGTCATTTGCACACTCCATGGAACAAAATCCTCCCATAAATGATGTTTCCATGGCCAGACTTCACGGCATGTGCAGGTGGTGTGTCACAAAGCAGTTTCCATCAGAGGCATTTTGTTTCAGTGCTAACAAGAAGACTATTTGAATACTTTGCTTGTTTATTAGCAGATGATTCTCTGTGGCATGAACTTCATGAACTACCAAAAATAATCCTGAGATTCTTAATGAAGAAAATTAATTAGTTTCTTCTGTGTTTTAGAAACATTGTAGATTTTAATTTGACAAAGAGATATTCTTTGTTCCAGTGTGCATATTCACACCATGTTTGGAGTGTTAAGTAAGCCCAGCAGATATCAGTATTGATGTTAACAGGCAATTTTTACTGAAGGAAATCTGCAATTGCAAGCAATGTGAAAGCTGCAGTTCTGTATATTTCTGATTATAAAATCTTTCATTGTTAGAACTACAAAGAAAAGGATTTAGGATCCATATTAGTTGTTAGGTATTGATATTAATTTTGGAAGGGTATGTGATATTTCTTTGCATTGGTTATGGATTAATCTCCAGAAATGTCAACAGTTTATGTTTCTTTTATTTTTCTAATTATCTTGCAACTCCTCTACAGTTGCTGATTGTCATGAATCTGACCTTGTAGATTGTCACATACTTAACAATTACCTCAGTTTAAGAGCATTTTCATTTGACAATTGAATATGCCTTGTTTTAACTGTCATGGATGAAAGTACCACCCTCAGAGTATGACTTGGAATTATCATCACGTTTAACAGTTAAATAAGCTAAAAGGATGATTACTTAATAGCTTCATTGTTAGGTGAATTTTTCTTGAATACCAAATGTCTGCTTAGGGGAGTTGGCTTGGAGAAGCCACTGAGCTATCTGCTGATTTAACACAAATAAAGATGAAAACATTAACCTTCAGAAGTGCTCTCTCCAACCAAGCACATTTCGCTCATTTCTGCTGTCAGATGCAGTAACCCTTCAGCAGCCAAACTCTTCCATGCTGGCAACTTACATTCTTAAAATCAAAAGATGGAAATACACACACACATTTTTAAAAGTCGTTTTGAGTTAGAGGTTTGAGAGATTGAGACCATTTAAGGATTTAAGAACACAATTTTGGCTAAAACTTCAAGTGCATTTCTGAGGAATTGCTGCATTGTCAGAGGTGCCACTTTTTGAATGAGACTTTAAATTGAAGGCATGCCTGTGCAGCTGGATATAAAAGATCCCATGGTATGAAACCAAGGAGAACAGAGGAGTTCTCCTGACCATTGGCCATCATAGATCAGCGCCTCCAAATAAAAATAAATTCTCATGTATTTCATTGCTGTCCATGGGACCTATTTGTGTGTAGATCAATTGCTCTGCTTGTATACCTAATTATAGTGATTCCACTTCATAACCTAAATGTTTATTTGCAAGTTGTTATGAATGTGACCTGATGCGCAAAATTCAAGTTTGATCTTTAATTGTTTTCCCTTTTTAAAGGAGTGTTTTGGGGTTGGTGTAATCAGCTCTGCAACATTAGAGTCAGCTATGGAGTTACATTTTATAGATTTTTTAATATTTTTATTTTTACTATTGTGACAGGGCTTTGCCTAGAAGGCTTTTCAGCGTTAACATTTCCAGAGTGTACAATCTGAAATGAGAAGGGTGTGATGTGTGAAGATAGCAATGTCATAAATTGGTCCTGTACTCCTGGTATCACTCTGGAGAGGCAATTGAACATTTGGTTATGCTGGTCCATTTGGATACACGAGATGATGATGTTGACACACAATGGGACCTGACAAAATCCCTTTGCATGATTATAATGTTTGCAAATGTAAACAGGTTAAACTAGTTTTTTTCTGAGTCTCCTAATTCATTTCATGCTTGATTTCCTCTGATTTTTTTCTGATTCAACGGATGTATTTTCATTGACAATTATCATAATTGTTAGTTTTTATTTGCCTGAGGGAGAGTGAATAATTTCTTGCAGCTTTAAAATAGCTCCCCCCCGCCCCCCCAGGATCTGGTTTATACTTGGGTAATGTAATGGAAAATAATACACCCCTGCCATTGATTTGTTTTGCAAATGATGAGCAGTTTATTTATTAAGACACTAGCTTTCTAGGTTTCAGTTTCAAAATCATTATTTTTATAGAAATTCTCACCATGAAAGGTATAGAAACAGAAACATGCCATTTGGCATGTTTAGTCTTCTCTGTAATTCAGTGACATCGTGGCTGATCTGATAATGCCCAATTCTACTTTCTTTCGCTTTCCCCATAACCCTTGGTCCCCTTACTAATTTGACACCTGTGTAACTCAGCCTTGAATACAAGTAATGACCCAGCTCTGCAGCCCTCTGTGGTAAAAGAATTTTACAGATTCACTACCCTCAGAGAGAAGAAATTCCTCCTCATGTTTGTCCAACCTGAGTGACCCCTTACTCTGATATTATGTCCTCTGGTCATAGACAGTCTCACAAGGAGAAATAATCTATCAGCGCCTCTGTCAAGACCTCAAAGAATTTTATATGTTTCAATAAGGTCTTCTCTCATTCTTCTAAACTCCGATAAGTATAAGTCTAAACTATGCAATCTCCCTCATAAGAAAATCCCTCCGTACCTGGTGAACCTTACCTGGACCACCTCCAGTGCTATTAAAGCTTTCTTTAGGTAAGAGTACCAACACTGTTCAAAAGTGACTTGTGTAGTTATAACATGACTTCACAATTTTTATATTCCGTCCTCTTTAAAACAAAGATCAGTCATCCATTTGCCTTCCCTATTTCCTGCTGAACTTGGATGTTAGCTTTTTGTGATTTAAACCCAAGGATCTCCAAATTCTTTTGTGCTGCAGCTTTCTGTAGCCTTTCTCCATTTCTCCATTGAGCTCCTGTGTTCTTCCTGCCAACGTGCATAACCTCCACACTTACCCATATTGTATTCTGTCAGCCAAATTTTACCCACTCCCTTAGCCTGTGTGTGCTCTGGTCCTGCTTTTGCCTTTGTTCTCCCCAGTCTATTAACTATTGCCTTCCCCATACCCCAGAGAATTCTGTATTCCCCCAACACTGTCCTCTTGTGTATCTCAACTTCCTGTTGCCCACCATATCTTCTGCAGTTGAACTAAGCCCTGGGCAGAAACCCATGACTCTGGAGCAGCATTCAGCTCTTGAATATTTTATTTGTGGTTCCCAACCTCTTCGCATTGGATGCATTATCTTGGCAAACTAAACCCAAAAAATGTCAAATTTAGAAAATGACAAAACAAAATTCAGATGGTAACAAATTTGTTTAATCTAAAACATAGTTTCCCACACTGTTGGACTTCAGAATAGCATTATTAAACATTTAAAAATATTTTGGGAAATATATTTTAATTGTGCGCATAAAAGAGAAAAAAATTCAAACTGTACTGTCCTTTTGTAATGAAATTTTGACACTTGACAGTTTATCTCATGACTTGTTTCACAGATGTTATAGAATTTATTGTTCGCGACTGTTTGCTATTAGAGTTTACTAAGCAATAGAAGTGACATTAGGAGGTATAAAAGGTCACCGTAGTCCGTAGGGAGGGCAATAGGGTGGCTGTCTTATTAGAAAGAGAGAGAGAGGGACAACTGTTGATGGTTTAACCTGAGAATCATCACGCCTCAGTTGTGGAGAGAGGTCAAGAAGGAGAGTCCTTCATAGGAACTTCTGCGCGGCAGGAATTGAACTAACAGAGTTGGTGTCATACTGCATCACAAACCAGCCATCCAGCCAACTGAGCTATTAATTAGTAATGGGTTGAAAGGTGATGGAAATCAGGTAGGAAAGTGGAATTGACGCTGAGGTGAGATTAGCCATGATTGTATTGAATGATGGAGCAGGTTTGAGGGGTTGAATTCTCTACTCCTGTTCCTAGTTCTTATATTTTTATCACCCCGAGGAAGGTAGCCCTAAGCTTTGAACCATTGCAGTCTATTTGGAGTAAGCACACTCATGGTGCTGTTCAGGTCAGGTTCCAAGGATATTGACCCAGCAACAGTGAAGGAACGGTGGTGTATTTCCAGGTCAGGATATTAAAGTGGTGGAATTCCCATATACCTGGTGCCTTATCCTTCTGGAGTCATAGAGTTGGACAACAGAGAAACAGATCCTTAATTTATCCATGCTGACCAGATACTCTAAATTAATCTAGTCCCATTTGCCAGCATTTTGTTTCTGGATGTTGATGCTCATGAGTTTGGAAGGTGCTAGCTAAGGAACCTTGGTGAGTTTCAAGATGCATCTGGTTGAGCATGTGCACTGCTGTTATTGAGTGTTGATGATGGAGGGATAAATGTTTGTAGATGTAGTGCCAATCAAGGAGGGAGGGCTTCTTTGATCTGGATAGTGTCAAGCATCTTGAGTATTGGAACAGCACTCAACAGGGCAAGTAGTGTGCAATCCATCACAGTCCTGTCTTACAATCATAAAACAAGAAGCAAGACTAGATTACTCAGCCCTTCGAGTATGCTTCTCCATTCAGTAAGATCATGGCTGATTGGATTTTAGCCTCACCCCTACATTCTCACAACCTCCACAATTTTTCATCCCTCTGGTAATCAAGAGTTTACTTACCTTTGCATTAAAAATATTTAAGGATTCTGAATCCATGTGTGCCTTGTGGATTTTGGACAGACTTTGAGGAGAGTAGTCAGGGAGTGAGTTATCCACTGCATAGCTGCTGACCTGCTGTAACCACAGTGTCTATACGGCTGGTTTGGTTCGGTTTCAGCCCCAAGATGTTGTTAGTGCTGTCAAGGGGTGATGGTTAGATTCTTGTTGGAGATGATTATTGCCTGACACCTGTTATGAATATTATTTGCCACTTATCAACCCAAACTGTGATATTTTCCAGGTCTTGCTGCATTTGGATGTGACCTACTTCAGTATCTGAGGAGCCATGAATGATGCTAAACATTGTGCAGTATCACCTTGTTGCAGACCTGTCGTTTTGTTCTTTTTCCCACCTATCACCCCATTTACTTGCTCAAAATCTTTGACATTTCTGACTTTTTTTGTAATTTTCCTGAGTGTTCATGGATTTGAAATATTTGACTCTCTAGGGTTACTATGAGTGCGTCCAGAATTTTTTGCTTTTAATTTCACATTTCCAGAATCTTCCTTCAAAGGTAGTATTTACTTAGAAAGTAAGTACTAGAAACTACTATGGACTGAAAGCTGGCTGGTGGTTGATGTGCTGTGCCACTGACAGTTCAGTTAGTTTGTTTACTCGGTGAGTTTACTACTGCTGTTTGGGGCATAACTGACAAACCAAGAATGTAAATTGAAATTTGAAATCTTGGAGCACTGCGAATGGACTGCTATTTGTGAGGTAAGTGGTCTAAGAAGTCCCCTGTAATTGTTAGTATGAAAGAAAGCACCCATGCCAAGACAGAACTCTGATCTGCATTTGCTGCAAGTCTGAGAAGGGGGACCTGAGCCCATTTGTGAGATATGACAAATTAAGAAATTCTTCTAACCAAGTACGCTTCTGTCTTATCACTACAAAAATAAAGGGTGATGTTTTGGTGATTGTTATGTGAGGGTGCTACACGAGGAGGACTGGAGTTGTCAACATGGCAAATGCATGATGTAGTTTTGACGATCTGAATGCAGAATGTTAAGACTATAAGATGTACAAACTGAAGTGTGGGCAGGCTGTTCAGCCCATTGAGTATGCTCTGCCATTCAATACAATCATGGCTGATATGATCATATTCAACTCCATGTTTCTGCCTTTTTCTCCATTACTCTGACTCCCATAAGACCATAAGATAAAGGGGCAGATTTAGGCCTTTCAGGCATGGAGTCTGCTCCACTATTCAATCATGGCTGATATGTTTCTCAACCCACTCTCCTGCCTTCCCACCCTAACCCTTGATCCCCTTGCTAATCAAGAACCTATCTATTGCTGTCTTAAATATACTCAGTGACTTGGCCTTCACAGGCCTTGAAACAATGCATTCCACAGATTAACCACCCTTGGCTGAAGGAATTCCTCCTCAACTCAGTCCTAAAGTGTCGTCCCTTCATTTTGAGGCTTCACCCTCAGGTCCTAGTTTCTCCTACTAGTGAAATCATCATCTCCACATTCACTGTATCTAGGCCTCTCAGTATTCTGTAAGTTTCAAGTGGATCCTCCTTCATCCTTCTACATTTTATAGAGTGCAGACCCAAAGTCATATGACAAGCCCTTTATCCCCAGGGTTATTCTTGTAAACCTCCTCTGGGCTACTCCAAAGCCAGCACCTGCTTCTTTAGATAGGGAGCTTGAAACTGTTCACAATATTCCAAACAGATTATGACCAGAGCCTTATACAGCCTTATGTGTCCTCTACTCTTGTATTCTAGCCCTCTTTAAATGAACGCCAATATTGCATTTGCCTTCCTAACTGTCAACTAAACCTTCATGTTAACCTTAAGAGACTCCTTTTGTGTTTCAGGTTTCTGAAGCCTTTCCCATTTAGAAAATAGTCTCCACCTGTATTCTTGCTATCAAAGTGCATGACCTCAGACTTTGTCATCTTTGCCAGGTTTTGTTTTCCATCTACCACTTCCTTGCCTACCCCTGCTGATCTCCACTAATCAGCTGCCATCCTGAGAAAGACCCCTTTATCCTTAATGTCTGCTTTCTTCCGATCGGAGAATCTTGTATCCATGCCAGTATGTTGTCCCGAAACCACGCGCTCTTGTCTTTCTTAGCAACCTTCTGTGTGGCACCTTGTCAAAGGCACAATCTCTTGAGAAGCCGTGCTGACTCAGCCCCACTTTCAAGTACTCTGCAACCTTAATAATTGACTCTCAAATCTCACCAATGAAGGAGGTCGGCTAACCAGTCTGTCGTTTCCTGTCCCTCTTAAACAGGTCTGTTACGTTAGCTATTTTCCAGTCCTCTAGTACCCTCCGTGATTCCTGAGAGGTCACCACCAACATCTCTACAATCTCCCCGGCTTTCTCCTTCAGAATATTGGGATGCAGTCCATCCGGTCTGGGTGATTTCTTCATATGGAGACCTTTCAGCTTCCTCAGCACTTTCTCCTTCGTGATACCCAGTACACACACTGCTGTCCCCTGACTCTCAAATCTTGGTATTCAGCTGATGTCTTCCACTAAGAAGACTGATATAAAGTATTCACAGAGGAGCCTCGATTATCCGAATTTGAGATTTTCCGAAGAAGATCTCAAGGTTCCAATAGAAACGTTGCATCAAAGAGGTGTATCAAAACTGTTCATGTCTTTTGTTTACAATGATTAAAAATGAATCCAGCTTACTGAAATGCTGCCAAGAACAGTCCTGGACATCAATGGGAGTCTAGGCACCGTTTCCAAATGACTGACTGACACACTCTCTCCACTCTCTCTCCTGCTCACCCTCTTCCCCCCCCTCACGCTCCCCCTCTCCCCCTCACACGTTCCCTGGAGTTCTACATAAGGGTGTAGCAGTGTCCTGTACAGGGCAAAGGTGGAACTTGTCAAAACGTGTGCGCGTGCTATTTTGTGACTCACCGCGGAAAGGCTGCAGCAATCTTACTCTTGTCCAGTCTGGCTGCCCCAGAGGGGAAATTGGAGGCAGGGTTGGGGAGGCAGACGAAGGGCAAGGTTGGATGGGGTATGGGGTTGGTGAAGAAGTACGGTGGGGGTGGGCAGTTGGGGTTTGGTGTCTCACGCACTGTACGCTGCTGCCTAGACTCCTGAATGGGGAGCCAACTTAGCAAATGCACGCTGTGTCAATCCCTTTGATCTGATTGAGGTGGGGGGAGGCTTCAGCAATGCTGCGGGTCCCTTACACACAAGTGTGTGTCTGATCAGAAACAAACCCTGAGACAGAGAGAGGGAGCAAGGTTGGCTGAGCAAAGAAAAAGGAAATTTCAGAAAACTCTGAGCCCCACAGGAGAGTTATTGAATCAATTAATCGAATAATCAATTATCTGAACGAAATAGTGCCTGCCTATCTCATTCAGATAATTGAGGTTCCTCTGTATTTGGTTCATCTGCCATGTTCCCTATGTTTTATGTTCCCTATCACTATTTCCCCAGCCTCACTTTCCAGTGATCCAATGTGGGTCCCAACCTGAAATGTTGACTTGCTTGCATCTCCACTGCTGTCTGACCTTCTGTGCTTCTCCAACTTCACGTTATTGACTCTGGCTTCCAGCATTTGCAGTCCTTACTGTATCCAAAAAAAACTCTTAGAACCTTCTTTATATTACAAGCTAGCTTGCTTTCAAGGTTAGGGTACACCCCTCTGTAGAACTCCAGGGAAAGTGTGGGGGGAGAGAGAGGGCGGGAGGTTAGTCATTTGGAGACGGTGCCTGTTTAATCACTGTAAACAAAAGACACGAATACTGTTGGAAACACATCTTTGATGTAATGTTTCTATCGAGACCTCGAGATCTCCTTTGAATAATCCGATTTTCATATAATTGGTATTTGCATAATCGAGGTTCCTCTGTATAGATATATCCATGAGTACTGCAAGAGGCTAGAGAAGAAATTGTGGAGGGCCTGGCTGATATTTTTGCATCATCATTAGCCGTGGGTGAGGTCCCGGAAAAGTGGAGGGTAGCGAATGTTGTTTCATTATTCAAGGCTACAAAGAAAAGCCTGGGAGCTATACACCAGTAAGCTTAACATAGTGGGTCAGTTACTTGAGAAGATTCTGATGGATAAGATGTACATGCATTTGGAAAGTCAGGGTTTGATTAGGAGTAGTCAGCATGGCTTTGTGAGTGGGAGATCATGCCTCACAAAATTGTTAGTTCTTTGATGAAGTGACCGGAAAGGTTGACAAGGGCAGGGTAGTAAATGTGGTCTATATGAATTTAAAGAAGATCTTTGATAAGGTTCCACATTGTACGCTGCTCTGGAAGGTTAGGTCGTGTGGAATCCAGTCGGGCTGGCAATTTAGGTACAAAATTGGCTTGATGGCCGGAAGCTGAGGGTAATCGTGAAAGGATGCTTGTCAGACTTGGAGTCCTGTGAGTAGTGGAGTGCCTCGGGTCGGTGCTGAGCCCATTACTGTTTGTTATTTATATCAATGATTTGGATGAGAATGCACAAGGCATGATTAGTAAGTTTGAAGATGACACTAAAATAGGCAGTATTGTGGATAGAGAGTAAGGTTATCAGAACTTGCAGTAGGACCTTGATCAGCTGGGGAAGTGGGCCGAGAAATGGCAAATGGAGTTTAATATAGATAAGTGTGAGGTCTTGCATTTTGGAAAGTCAAATCAAGGTAGGAGTTTCATAGTGAATGATAGGGCCTTAAGAGGTGTAGTGGCAGAGAAGGATCTTGGAGTTCAGGTTCACAGTTTTCTGAAAGTGGAGTCTCAGGTAGCCGGGGCAGTGAAGATCGCTTTTAGCACATTGGTCTTCATCAGTCAGGGTGAGAAAGTATATAAGATACGAGCAGGTAGGGAAAGAGTTAAGTTTTGGGTTGCGTGACAGGCTCAGCTAGCATGACTTTGACCAGATAAGAACCTGCAGTAAACAATGAGGAGAAAGTGGTTTAACAGGTAAAGAACACCCATTGTCTAATGCCAGTTAACGAGGTGCGGAAATGCCAGATGACTTAATCTTTACTGTTGATGCTTGTTGGTTGTAACGGTCACCCAATCATTATAGGTGTTGCCTTGTTTGGATGCTGCCCCCTGTAAGTGACTATATAATTCCTTAAGAATTTGCTGTTCTGGAGAAGACTGAGAACTCTGTCTCTGTGCACATGGGCGATCTCTCTCTCGCTCTCTCTCTCTCTCTCTCTCTATCTATCTCTCTCTATCTATCTCTCTCTATCTATCTCTCTCTATCTATCTCTCTCTATCTATCTCTCTCTCTCTCTCTCTATCTATCTATCTCTCTCTATCTATCTCTCTCTATCTATCTCTCTCTATCTATCTCTCTCTATCTATCTCTCTCTATCTATCTCTCTCTATCTATCTCTCTCTATCTATCTCTCTCTATCTATCTCTCTCTATCTATCTCTCTCTATCTATCTCTCTCTATCTATCTCTCTCTATCTATCTCTCTCTATCTATCTCTCTCTATCTATCTCTCTCTATCTATCTCTCTCTATCTATCTCTCTCTATCTATCTCTCTCTATCTATCTCTCTCTATCTATCTCTCTCTATCTATCTCTCTCTATCTATCTCTCTCTATCTATCTCTCTCTATCTATCTCTCTCTATCTATCTCTCTCTATCTATCTCTCTCTATCTATCCATTCCATACACGTATCACCCTCTGCGTGAAAACGTTGCCCCTTAGTTCTCTTTTATATCTTTCCCCTCTCACCCTAAACCCTCTATTTATGGACTCCCTGATCCCAGGGAAAAGACTTTGCCTATTTATCCTATCTATGCCCCTCATAATTTTGTAAACCTCTATAAGGTCATCCCTCAGCCTCCGACACTCCAGGGGAAAAAAGCCCCAGCCTGTTCAGCCTCTCCCTAAAGCTCAAATCCTCCAATCCTGGCAACATCCTTGTAAATCTTTTCTGAACCCTTTCAAGTTTCACAACATCTTTCCGATAGGAAGGAGACCAGAATTGCATGCAATATTCCAACAGTGGCCAAACCAATGTCCTGTACAGCCATAACGTGACCTCCCAACTCCTGTACTCAATACTCTGACCAATAAAGGAAAGCATGCCAAACGCTGCCTTCACTATTCTATCTACCTGCGACTCCACTTTCAAGGAGCTATGAACCTGCACTTGCTTCGACTGAAATGGGGAGAGGGAAACAAGATGACAAGGGCATTGAGTATAGAAATTGGGAAGTTATATTGCAGTTGTACAGGATGTTGGTGAGGCTGCACTTGGAGTATTGTGTCCAGGTTTGGTCATCTTGTTATAGGAAGGATGTTATTAAACTGTAAAGTGTGCAGAAGAAATTTATAAGGATGTTGCCTAGACTCAATGGAGAGAGGTTGGACAAGATAGGACATTTTACTTTAGAGCTTATGAAACTGAGGGGGGGACTTTATAGAAGTGTATAAGATCATGAGAGGCATGGATAGGGTGAATGCACTCAAATCATCTTCCCAGGACTGGGGAATCAAGGACTAGAAGGTATCAGTTTAAGGTTAGAGGGGTGAGAATATAAGGGGACCTGAGTGGCAACTTTTTTACACAGTGGATGGTATGCATCTGGAATGAGCTGCCAGCGGAAGTGGTTGAGGTGGGTACATTAAGAACATTTAAGAGACATTGGACAAACACATGGATAGGAAAGGATTAGAAGGATATGGGCCAAGTGCAGGAAATGGGGCTAGAGTGGATGGACATTTTGGTTGGCATGGACCAATTTGTGTCAAAGGGCCTGTCTCCGTGCTGTGGGACTCTATGACTACATTTAGTCTTAACTTTGTATTGTGCTCGACAAGATTAACTAGTAGATAATATTTTTCATATGCTGAAGGGTTACGCATATCATTTTGTATATAGTCCCCCAAAAAATCCTGAAAATCCAATGTCATTAAAATACTAAAGAATCACCCAAGCTTACTTCTTGGGCTAAATAAAATTGATTGAATGAGTGGCTGCAGGAACTCTGCACGATCTGTTGTCTTATTTGAAGGCAAGGACAAAAACATTGACAGTGCAATGCAGGAAGAGTTATTCAACAACCTTGTTTGATCTGAGCTTTTAGCACTTCAGATATCCACCTTTCACAATTTATCCTTTGCCCCTGTCATTTTTATGTGATAACAATTGCTTACATTGTCAAAATTCCTTTGCATCAGCCAACTATAAAGTCATGGATTATGTGTGTATCAGGATATGCCAACAGCCATATTTTTGTGTATTTTCAAATTTGGTAAGCATTTCCCTTTCTGAAATATTTGATTGTATAAAAACATTTAAAAACAGTTTATTTTCAAAAGCTGCTTCATCTTGTGAAATAAGCAATACACATTAAGAACATTTTTTTTTGCGTTGTGAAAATGCCATTGTAAAATTTTGTTGTGTTTGTAATCATATGAAACAATAACAATTCTAATTTACATACAGTTGATTATCTGCTTTTAGGATACGTTGGCTTATTAGTTCTTATATTGAACAGTACAAGTATCACATTTACAGGCAGCTGCCCAGTGGCTCAGCGAGTACTGATAGTGCCTGGTATACTAAGCCACATAGACTTGAAGGTCTCATGTTCAGACTTTCGTCTATACTGAGTTGACTGAGGCACTGATTAGGATGTGAAAATGTGTTGCTGGAAAAGCGCAGCAGGTCAGGCAGCATCCAAGG
>NC_057720.1:82295644-82311566 GCF_004010195.1 Chiloscyllium plagiosum | reverse complement strand
TCCTACCTTTTATCTTAGCCTGCTGGACACACTTTCCTCATTCCTGAAGAAGGGCTCATGCCCGAAACGTCGATTCTCCTGCTCCTTGGATGCTGCCTGACCTGCTACGCTTTTCCAGCAACACATTTTCAGCTCTGATCTCCAGCATCTGCAGTCCTCACTTTCTCTACTAATTAGGATGTCACAATTTGACTCTCTTCCCCAGGTGAGGAAGACAGATACGGGGTATCCTTGTGGCTATTATTCTGTGATCGTGTCCGGAGGTGCCTAGTGAGCAGTGCGTATCAGATGATAGTATAGAGTCACTGAGTCCTACAGCATGAAGACAGGCCCATTGGCCCAAATTGGTCCATGCCGACAAGATGTCCATCCATGCTAACCCCATTTCCCTGCACTTGGTCCACATCCTTCTAAACCTTTCCTCGCCATATATCTGTCCAAATGTTGTCAATGTACCCGCCTCAACCACTTCCAGTGGCAGCTCATATCATATGCGTGTAAAAAAGTTGCTCCATAGGTTCCCAGTTACTCTTTTCCCCCCCCCACTTAGTTTAAATTGATTTAGAGTATTGTGAGCAATGTTGGGCCCCATATCTCTGGAAAGATGTGTTGGCCCTCAAGCGGGTCCAGAGGAGATTCACAAGAATGATCCCAGGAATTAAAGGCTTAACATTTGAGGAATGTTTGATGTTTCTGGGACTATACTCGATGGAGTTTAAAGGATTGAGGGGGCATGTGATTGAAACTTTCAGAATACTGAATGGCCTGTACGGAGTATACATTGGGAAGATATTTCCATTGGCAGGAAAGACGACGACCTGAGGGTGCAGTCTTGGGAAGACCATTTAGAATAGAGAGAAGGAGAAGTTTCTTTATCTAGAGAGTATTGAATCTGTGGAATTCATTACCACAGAATGCAGTGGAGGCCAGGTATTTGAGTATTTTGAAAACAGACTTAGATATCTTCCTGGCAAAAACAGAGTCAAATTCAGCGATGAAACTAACTATTTGTTTAAAAAAAACTTCTGAATGTCACTACTTTTGCTGATATGTGAAGGCGATATAGTAAAGTACACAAAGCCCAGAGAATTATACTCCAGCAAGAATCTGTATCAGCTCAAGCCAGAAGATTGTGGATTCAAGTTTCACTTTACCATATAACCTAGACTCATCATGTTGGAGCACTGTCATGCAGTGTCAGAGATGCTGTCATTGAATTGAGGTGTTAACCTGAAATTCATCAGGTTGATGTTTAAAAATACCTCATGGCAATTTTTGGAGAAGAACATGGAAGTCTTCCTGGTGTACTGTCTAATTCTTATCCTGAAATCAGCATAATTCAAAAGCTTTGTCTTATTTCCAAAAGAAAGGGAGAAGTTACTCCACAAGTAATTCAAATGTGTTTCCTTGAATGTTTACTGACTGGCCTGGGCTTTGTTGTGGTTTGTTGATGTTCAGATGTGTCATGGTCCACAAAACTGTTAGGGTGCAATGTGTGTACATTAAGACAATCATTCATAGTTGAATGAAACAATGTAAATGCCAAATATGAAAATAGGCTTTCAGAGCTGAAAAGGATTAAGGTAGAAGGTATAATAAAGCGCAACCTTACACCTCTCTACCTCTTTCTTTCTTAGAAATGCTTCTTCAAACCCATCTGTTTTGGTCATCTGTCACAACATACCATTATTTGGCTTTGGTGCCAAATTCTGTCTGATTATGCTTCTGTGAAGCACTTTGAGATGCTTTACTATGTTAAAGGCATGATATGACAACAACTTGACTTTAATGTTTAACTTTAATCTTACTAGTAGTTATTGGTTGGACACTGATAAGCTTGCTCCACAGATGCTTGAAGCGCAGTATTGGCACAGTTATCAGAAGTACAAACTTCAATATGATCACAGAACCACAATCAAAGTTAGAGTTTCCTGATCTTTGCAAGCATTTAAAAGCTACATTTATATTTAATTTATGTTCTGAGAGTCAGTTTCAGGTGGAAATGTTGGTAAAGCAGTTTCCCCACTTAGAAGGGTTTCTGGATATTTATTAAAAGACTAATTTGAAAGAAGGTGATATGACTGATTAGATCTTGAGTGAAGAAGATTTTTAAAAATATTCTGAATAATTTTGTTGTGAAATAATTTGACTATGATTGACCTTTATTTTGTTTAAAGGTCTGGTAATTCATATTTAAGATGGTGTGGTAATCCAGCTTGTAACTCTGCATGATGATTTATGCTATTAGTGGTACCTGTATTGCAGGCTGGCAGCTGTAAAAATAAGTGCATATGATCATGGTTTTTTTTAAATGTAAATAAAGGGAATATGCAATGTTTTACCATCTTTATGATTGGAATAATATCGAAAGTGTTACTGTAATTAAGAAATTTGTTTGGACTCCAACATGTGGTTTTCAACAATGTGGTCAGCTTTCATGAAGGTGGCACATCTAAACTTGACGTTATGATAATTGTCTATGTTGCCAACATCACTACTTGCTGATGCAGTGACCATGTACATCTTTGAAGTCAAACACATCTTTCAAGCCCCTGGAATGAGTCAGAAAGCTGTTGACCCAGAGATATGCTCAACTGTCACCTCACCCATTGTTCCATCCCATGCAGTGAGGGAACCAGCTTGGGCAGGTGAGCTCAGCCAGGGGATACTAGCTTCCAGAAAGTTCTGTCATGGCAGTGTGATATCATTGCCGCCATCTGGCATGCACCGTTTGTTCAGTAGCCATCTTTGCCAGCTATCATATGGTTCGCACTGCTCCCAGGTTTTTCTATCTCTCTTCCCCAAACCCCCACATTCTGCAATGAGCCCATGACCAGATCCCTCAACTCCATTCCCAATAACTCCTGATCACTCCATGTTCTGGTCTCCAATCTCAGATTCTGTTGGTCTCTTTCAAAATTGCTGTCATCAATCCTCCCCAAACAAAAACACCATTAATTTATCTGACATCACTATTAGTCATCCCCTTTCCTTTTTCAGCCACTTCCCATTATGTACATTTCTAAAGTGACAGTAGTACATCATTCCCTCTTTGACATCTTGAAGCCTTTAATAAATTCAGCTGTATTCTCAGTTTCCATCAACTCTCCTCCTATCTAACTTTGTTTGTTTTCATTTTTCTTGCAGAACCCTGGCTTGGAGATCATAAGATCCCTTCCCACCTCCCACCCACTTCTCACTTCTAAATGTCCCTTCTCAACCCTATTTTCCAATCTCCATTCTGTCCGTAGCAGAATCCTCAGCAGACATGGGGCTAACCTTAACATACGTACCAATTACATCTTTTATTCACCTATCTCACATCTCTCAATACCTCTGTTGTCTTGATGTGGGGGTGCCTGTGTTGGACTGAGGTGGACAACATCAGAAAGCACACAACAAGCTTTCAAAGCTGTCTGACGAAGGGGCCATGCTCTGAAAGCTTGTGATTTCAAATAAACCTGTTGGACAAGAACATGGTGTTGTGTGACTTCTGACTTTGTCCTCTGTTATTATCTTAGACTTCTGGTTGAATATTTAATCTTCAATGAACTATGATTTAGCAACACCAATGTTATCATCTTCGTCCTTTGGCATAATCTTACAGCAAGGTTTTGTCATCAGTTCCATTCGTTTGGTGTTGTCACAGGCTGAACTAGATTGCAGTCTCTGTCAGAACCTCTAATTTTGCATCCTCTCTCTCTGTTTTCATGCCTGTTTTCCCCCCCCCCATGACAAACATGTTGCTGCTCATACACTGCTGAAGTTTTCATCCAAAACTTTGTTTCCTGCAGGCTTAGTTTCTTGGGCAGTCTGCAATCCTTTACCCTCAAAAAAAAGTTCACAACATTTTCAAAAGCAAGCATCATTGTACCTATTCTCTCTAACCCAAGTTCTCTTGGAGTCATTTATTTTGACACGCCTCTCCAAAGGGATTTGAGTCATTTTTCTACAATATAAACCTTTTATAACTAGACAAAACTGTTCTGTGTACTTAATACTTGTATTTCTTTCTAAGTACATACCATTTTGCAAGTTTAAAACATATTCAAAGCTGGTTCTAGAACCTTAATGTTAATTCCTCCTTCTGATCAAAACAGAGGCATATTCCTATGGATAGCATGACCAAGGTCAGCAATCCGAGCTGGTGTTCTGCCCTCTCTCTACTCTATTCTCTAACTCTGTGGTTAACAAACAATGATAATGCAATGACTGTTATCCCAACACAGATCAACTAAGTCAGTATATACTGTGAAGTAAACTATTCTGATATTTTGTAACTCTATTTGGCAAAATACATTTGGAATGCCTTTTATATTGGATTGTTCCACAGGTCTGCTTTGTGCAGAGTTGTGCATTTTAACCTTGTAATTGACTAGGATAAAAACAAACTAATTAAATCTTGGTGTATGAGTGAAGAGAGAACGGGAAATGATAGCAGTTGCCTCTGTAAAATCAAATTGTTGCATCTACAAACTTAATTTCTTGTGATTTCATATCTGCAGTGTCAGGCTTCAGCTATCACAATTAAATTTAAATTTACAGACACTTGTCTGCACTGTATCCTGAGGTCTTTTATGCAGTTCCTCTGTTGCATCAAGTTGCTGTCTAATCAGGAGAACAGAAATAGATTAGATTCCCTACAGTGTGGAAACAGGCCCTTCAGCCCAACAAGTCCACACCGACCCTCTGAAGAGTAACCCACCCAGACCCATTTCCCTCTGACTAATGCACCTAACACAATGGGCAACTTAGCATGGCCAATTCACCTAATACGTAACAGTTATAGTGCAGGAGGAGGCAATTTGGCCCATTGTATCCACATCAACTCTCTGAAACAGTAACTCAGCTAGTTCCACTTCTCTGCCTTTACCTGAGAGTCCTGCAGTTTCTTCTGTCTTCATATAATTATTTGAGATCTGGAAGCTGTGTTTTTAGGTAATGTAACCAGGCCTGTCTCTCAGTGCAGTCATATCGTGATGTATAAGCCCTGTTGTGAATACCTGTTTGTTTCTTTCCGCTCCAGTTTTTTCTTTACAGTTTTAGCCTTTCTGCTCTTATCTCTGCTCTTGTTTCTGCTCCTAGTGCAGCCAACTGAGCCAACACCTTCAGACTGTCTGGTTTACAGAGTCCATTCCTGTCCTCCCCAACCAAACACAAGAGTAACTAACTGTCAAGGGAGTGAGAAACGTAGCTGGTTTTCTCCTGTACAGTACACAGAGGTTATTTGATGAGATCCATATGCACAGGTCAGCAAATGGACTCCAAGATCTCTTAGGTGTGTCTTAGTATCACACCACATTGTGCTTATGCCCGGACTGTTATCTAATTTAATACCTGTACATTCTGCAGAGTAAGGAAAGAAAAATGAGTCCTA
Source organism: Chiloscyllium plagiosum (assembly GCF_004010195.1). Classification (NCBI taxonomy): domain Eukaryota; kingdom Metazoa; phylum Chordata; class Chondrichthyes; order Orectolobiformes; family Hemiscylliidae; genus Chiloscyllium; species Chiloscyllium plagiosum. The sequence continues at coordinate 82,306,189 of NC_057720.1, read as the reverse complement.
ATCAATTAATCATTCTCATTTCACCATCACTGTTTTACTTGTACCCTGCACTTATTTCCTCTTGCCTAAAAGGAATTGTTGACTTAAGCGATTTGATCCCATGAGATGTTGGGTAGTCTTTTGTGTCTTGACCAAGTGACTGTTGTCTACGTATGATCCTTGCCTGTTGATGTTGATTGGCTCGGCAACAAAGGCTCATCAGACCTGAGTCTGCTCCCATTGCATATATACAAGCAATCGACTTCCAATAAATGTCAATATATAGTAGGGAGCAAAAACCTTGACTCTTGCTCTTTCGTCTCTTTATGTCCTAATTTTCTGTTCCCAGCCACCTCAAAAACCTCCACTAATTAATCCTGTTAAGATCAACTAAGGTCAATCAGACTAAGCATTAAATATGAAATTTTCCTTGTCTGTGTGATTCCTTATTTTAAAATATTTCCTCCGAGGTCATTGCTGCATGCATGATGTAGTTTGCTATTGTGACCAAAGATGGAAATTCCCCCTGGCTATAAAACAGCTGGTCATTAGACAACAGTCTTTGACATTTATTCGATGTTGGCAAATAATTGATGAGAAGCTTTAATGGGCAGAAAAAATTGATTTTGATGAACAACAGTCTCTGAGGACTTTTGTAATTGTGAATTGCATGTGCAACATAGATTTGAATCTGCAAAACTTATTCTCTCGAAGTTCTAACATCAGTTGTATGAGAAAATTGTTTTTAGATTTTAGTTTGTTAAAATCACACTATTTTCAATAACTGTTGCTGTAAGTTTTTCACTGGCATTATCATTCAGCAAAGGGTTTAATCACAACTTGACTTTGTATGACAGTAGTGTATATCAAACATAGTTGATACTCTAGCCCTTTCGCATTATTCACAAATTTTGCACTTCAATTGCGAATGTCAACAGCACTGACTGAAATCAATTGACTAAATGAAAACAGGCAATTGCTATTCATGTTAGCTAGGTCTCTTTCCTTCTTAGATTTACTGCATTCTGTGTCATTTTTTAGAGAAATGCCACATTGCTTTCAGAACTTGAGCCTAAGCTGTGTGCGTGTCTCAACCTACGTTCACATTTTTATCCCCATTGACATTTGTCTTCTCCTTTTGTTTCACTGTGGTGGGAACCATCCATAACAAGCTTTCAGCTGTTGTATCTAAGCTGTATTTGGCATCTTTATTGCACTATTTTCTGAAAGTAGGAAAGCTGTGAAGTTATTACAACCCCCAGCAGCCCTACATTTATGACTAGCACACTTATTGGCTATGTTTGCACTGTGGGTTTTATGATTCCAGATAGTAAGAAATATCTGACAGCATTGCTTATTTAAAGTGTGTGGTAAAGAAACCTGGGAAAAGAAAACTCCATTTTCAGGTCATAACCTTCATTGTCCAGATCTCGACTTTTATGGATTTCTGAAAACAGAGTCCAATGCTGCAAATGATACTGACTATCCCTTAAGTAAGAAAGAAAAATGCCCAGATGTTATATCAACCTGACATGGAAGCAGATTGATTATCAAGGGGCATTGGATTGATTAGGAGTGGCATGTCCTTGTGAAGATTTTTTGTGGAGCATTATTAATATCTTTCAAATCCCTTAGGTTCGTGCCCGTTTGTGATTTCCTTCCCCTTTGTTTTTGCTGGTTGTGATGGTTCTTACTATCGTGCAGTTTCACAGGCATTAGTAGGCTTTAGCTACCATTCCTACATACCATTCATTTGTGAGTCCAATGTGTGTTGCAAGATGGTTGAAAGCCGGGCTTGGTTTTGTACTCTCTGCATATGCAAACAAAAATATTTTGCCAGCAATTATTGGATGGCAGCTAATAATAAGCTCATTTTTTGCTTTTCTTTTTTTCTCTCTGCTCAGCATGCTGCCACATTCCTTGGCGCAAGAGCTTGAAACCACTTGTACAATCTTCATTATACCATACTCAAAACATATGTCACATCACACTTAAAGTTTGAACTTTGAATGCGCATGGGCCCTCCAATTATTTGGTACTCAGTGAACATTTTCTACATTATTTGTCACTTGTACATGACTCAAGCTCCCTTACAAAATTCTTTTATTGTACTGTACACATCTACAAGTAATCTTGAGATTATTAAGATAACTTGGTGTAATTTTCGATACCAGTTGCTGTAGTTTTGTTCGCCGAGCTGGAAGTTTTTGTTGCAAACATTTCGTCCCCTGGCTAGGCGACATCATCAGTGCTTGGGAGCCTCCTGCGAAGCGCTTCTTTGATGTTTCCTCCGGTGTTTATAGTGGTCTGTCCCTGCCGCTTCCGGTTGTCAGTTTCAGCTGTCCGCTGTACCAGTGTTTGTTTAAAAATAAAAGTTGCAATGCTGTAATCTCTGCACGTTAATTGTCTGTGTGCAGTGACACTGGAGGAGTAGAGAACTTCCTCAATCCCTGCTGCTTTTATGCAATCTTTACTGAGCATAGAACATTTGCCCTGTCAGTGCAAAACTTCAATGCACTTTAAAAGTTGCGGGTTGATCTAACAGGTAAGGCAGTTTGCAGAAGTGAAGGTCACAATCTTACGACTTGTACGTAACTGTACATCTTCAAACCTCTTTATGCAATTTCCCTTAATGCATGTGGAATTTGTCCCACATTATACTTTGGATACATTCCACAGCACTAAAGAATAGTGGTGAAGTGCTGTAAGTAAAAAAAGGTGAGAGTCATTGAGCTAAAATTTTAATAGTTAGCACCTTGGTGCTGACTCTGTCCTTTTAATGAAATCCCTCCAACCACCAGATTTAAATCTATGGTAATATTATTGTAATTTTATTAAACCATATTAGAGACAGTCATACTGCATAGAAACAGACCCCTCTGTCTAACCCGTCCATGCTGACCAGGTTTCCTGAAATGAACTAGTCCCATTTTCTTGCATTTAGCCCATATCCATCTCAAGCTTTCTTATCAGTGTCCTTGTCCAAATATCTTTTAAATGTTAATTGAATTTGCTGGCAATTTACTACTGAAGTTTCTTACCCCAAGCTTCTCATCTCATTTTCTCGCAGGCATAACCTGTGCTGAACCCTGAGTGATGTTTTTCTTCTTGTATTTTCCAAGTTCATTTATGAATCCAGGTGGACTAGATAGTGGAAAGAGGGAAAGTGCTTCTCATTTTTGTTCAGCACAAACCATATGTTATGACTTGTGTGGAAGGTCGTCACTTGAACTTTGTAGATTTGCATGATGATTTATATTACACTTCTGAATTAAATTGATTATTTTAAAATTTAGAAATTACTATTTGTGACAAAGTCATTTGTAAAAAGCAGTTTACATAAAAGCAAACCACTGCAGATGTTGGCTATCTGAGACAAACACAGGTAATGAAAAACAGAGTTAACACTGAGTTCAGTATGACTCTTAATAGAATCAGAGAATCCCTACAATACAGACAGAGACCATTTGGCCCATTGAGTTTTCACCAGTCCTCTGAAGAACATGCCATCCGATGTTTCCCAAAGCTGATCCACCTAGCCTGCTCATCCCTGAACACTATTGGCAATTTAGCATGGCCAAGCCACACAACCTGCACATCTTTGGACTGTGGCAGGAAACTGGAGCACTCGGAGGAAGCCCACACAGACACGAGGAAAATGTACAAACTCCACACAGTCGCCCAAGTTTGGAATCAAACCTGTGTCCCTGGTACTGTGAGGAAGCAGTGCTAACCACTGCTTCAGAGTTCTTCAGAGGTTTGGAGAAAAGTCATAGCCGACTCAAATAGTTAATTTTGTTTCTCTCTCCACAGATACTGCCAGACCTGCTGAGTTTCTCCAGTGTTCTGTCTCTGTTGTGAACGCTTTATGTTGCTTGTGTAGGAACATTTTCAATAATGGTGCTGAATAGCCCAGTTTTAGTGCAGGTTCAACTTTTATAGTTTGTTGTGTTCCTTTCTCATTTATAGTTGAAATGAGTGAGGTCATGTTATGACCATCAAAATCATTTAGGAGCAAAGTTCAGCAGTGAAAATCCATTTGGTTGTGTCAAAGAGGGTGCACCATGAATGACATCTATTCGTGTTCTGATTTAATGATCAGCTGAAGCAGTTGAAACAACTATTTTCTAATACTGTGGATGTCATAAATCTGAAATGTAAATGAAAAGTGATGGAAATACTGAGGTCAGGTAATATCAATAGAGAGAGAATTTTGGGTCAATGGCTTTTCATCAGAAGACCTGAGAAGTTCCAGCAATTTTTTTTGTATTTATTGGCAGTTATTTTGTGTGGGTCATTGAGGATCATTAATGAGCCACCAGCCAATTGAAGCTTGTTAACCATAGGTTTGTGGTACACTGGTGCTCCTACACTGCTGCCTCACAGTGCCAGGGACCTGGGTTCGATTCCAGTCTGGAATGCCTGTCTGTGTGGAGTTTGCACATTCTCCCTGGGTTTCCTTTGGGTGCTCCAGTTTCCTTCCACAGTCCAAAGGTGTGCAGATTAGATGAGTTGACCATGCTAAATTGCCCATAGCATTCAAGAATGTGTAGGTTAGGTGCATTAGTCAGGGGTAAATGTAAGATAATAGGGGAGGGGAATGGCTCTGGGTGGATTACTGTTTGGAGGGGTTGGTGTGGACTTGCTGGGCCAAATGACCTGTTTCCACACTGTAGGGATTCTATTCTATTTTATGTGCTGAACTAAGGATGTAATGTACAACTATTATGCTGCCTTGGCACCTGCAGTGCATTTAAATTGCTGATCTGCATCTGATGGCAGCTGTCACTACAACGGAGTACGGCAGATCAGCAGAAAAGTGTTTTTAAGGCCCAAGTACTAACGGTACTATTGCAGCAAAATTACAGGAATATCTTGTTTGAACATGTCATATTTTTTGGCCAATATTAGGATTAATGGTTATTTGTGTGTGAATCTTGTGTTTTGGTTTTCCTGGCCATTTTTAAAATTGGCCATTTATGCCAAATAAATAGTTACCACGTGCAAGTGCCAATTCTGTTGTTGGACAGGCAGCCAATATTACTTGCACCTCAGGAAACTGTTCTCTAATTCTATTTGCTGTACGTATGGTAATTTGCTGGGCTCTGGGGCAGTTCCAGCAGTTTGGAAAACAGCAAGTGTGATGCTACTGTTTAGACAGAAGATGGGAAATTATAGATTGATTAGCTTAACTTCTGTAGTGGGAAAGATGCTTGAGTTTATTGTCAAGGAAGAAATGCCATGGCATCTAGATAGAAATTGTCCTGTTGGGCAGCAGCAGCATGGATTCATGAAGGGCAGGATATGCCTAACTAATCTTTTGGAATTCTCTGAAGACATTACAAGCAAGGTGGACAATGGGGACCCAGTAGATGTGGTGTACCTAGATTTCCAAAAGCCTTTAACAAGGTGCCGCTCAAGAGGCTGCTGCATAAGATAAAGATGTATGGCATTATCGGTAAAGTGTTAGCATGGCTCGCGGATTGGTTGACTAACAGGAAGCAAAGAGTGGGGATAAATGAGTGCTCTTCTGGTTGGCAATCAATAACTAGTGGTGTGCCTCAGGGATCGGTGTTGGGACTGCAATTATTCACAATTTATATCGATGATTTGGGAGTTGGGGACCACGTGTATTGTGTCAAAGTTTGCAGATGACATTTAAGATGAGTGGCAGAGCAAAGTGTGCAGAGGACTGAGAAACTGTGCAGAGAAAAATAAATAGTTGAAGTGAGTGGGAAAAGCTCTGACACATGGAATACAATGTTAATAAATGTGGAGTAACAGTAAAAAAGAATTATTACTTGAATGGTAAAACATTGTAGTATGTGTTATGCAGAGGGACCTGGGTGTCCAACAGAAAGTTAGTCTGTAGGTACAAGTAATTCAGAAGGCAAATGGAATTTTGTCCTTCATTGTTTTTAAGAGCAGGGAGGTTATGTTGCAACTGTACAAGGTGCTGGTGAGGCCACACCTGGAGTACTGCGTGCAGTTTTGTCTCCTTACTTGAGAAAGAATGTACTGGCACCGGAAGGGGTGCAGAGGAGGTTCACTAGGTTGATTCCGGAGTTGAGACGGTTGGCTTATCCAGAGATACTGAGAAGACTGGGATTAGATTCATTGGAATTTAGAAGAATAATGGGGAATCTTATAGAAACATATAAAATTATGAAGGTTTTCGATGAGATAGAAGTAGAGAGGATGTTTTCACTGGCAGGTGAAGCTAGGACAAGAGGGCATAGCCTCAAGATTAGAGGAAGCAGATTTAGGACTGAATTGAGAAGGAACTTCTTCATCCAGAGGGTTGTAAATCTATGAAAGTCCTTGCCCTGTGAAGTAGTTGATGTTACTTCAGTAAATGGTTTTAAAGCTAAGTTAGACTTTTTTTGAATAACAAAGGAATTGAGGGATATGGTGAGAAAGCGGGTAAGTGGATCTGAGTCCAAGAAAAGATCAACCATGATCTTACTGAATGGCAGAGCAGGCTCAAAAAGCCAGATGGCCTACTCCTGCTCTTAGTTCATATATATTTCCCCTGTTATGACACTGGGTGAACCCTCCTGTTTAATTTAAAAGCAGCAACACAAAAAAGATTTAACCCGTACAGTAATCTGTAAAATTCCAAGTGGCCAAGAACTATTTCAAGTAAAAATTAACGACTTCAGTTCTTAAAGTGTAACAGAGAATAATTAACTAACCACTATTTACAATTTCTTCCTCTAACCTATCTGTTATCTCCCCTTCTGTAATACCAGTCCGATAAAATTCCCAATTAAGACTTACAAAATCACACTTCTTATCTCAAAACCAGGCAGCTTTCGTTCTTCTATTCGGATCTTCCTGTGTCATCTTTTTTTCTTCGGAATTTCTGCATCACAGGTTACTGATCGAAAAGGTACTTTTTTTAAAGCAGTCTTTACATGTTGGGCTTGGCAGTTCTCCTCTCAACTGTTCAATTTTTCCCAGTCTTACATCGCCAAAGTATCAGATTGTGTCATTGGCTTTTAAGATTGTCAGTATACTCAATTCAAATTAGATTAGAGTTTGAAATCTTTCAGGTTATAATTTAAACTGATTGGCCGAATTCAAATTTGTGTTTTTGTCTCATAGCAACTCAGCCAGTGCTGTTCGTTCTTAATCAAATATTACTTTGTAAATTGTCCGGCACTCTGTGTACTTGCCAAGTCCTTCACTCTCTGAAAGGTACACCCACCTCTTCATAATAACCCCAATTACTTTACATTATAGATATTACAAACAGAAAAATAATGATAGACAGGAGAAGACTGTCTGGCCAGTCCAGTCTGTTCAACACAGGTGTATCACAATATACATAGGTTCCACACCCACCCAAAACCAGGTGAGCTTGATGCATGATCCCTCAATGTTGTTGGCATGCAAACATTAAAGAGGCCATTAAGGTATGACAATCCAAGTTTTGGTGCTACTTTTAGCATGGGGCATACTCCTGTGAGGTAATACCTAGGTTGCAGTGAAATTGTAACAATATGCCTTTTAACCAGACCTCAAAAAGTGAACTTTATTGTATTAGTGTAACATTTTTTTTTTCCATCCAAGCATTTTTGTGGCCTGTCCAAGTAAACAAAAATTAGTTGTCAAATTTCACAGGTTGCCATGCTGTAGGCAGTGTTGGAATAATGTTCATGTGGAGAAAATAAACCAACTGAGTTGGCTCTAGTTCTGTTTTTACATTAATTATCTAAGTTTGGGATTGTGACTTGAATTACTTTTGTATTGAATTAATGGGATACTCATGATAGCTTTTATAAAATAGTGTCTTCAGTCTAAGCAAATCTGGGACTTTACTAATCTAGGACTAAGCAAATCTATTACTTTAAAGTTGCTGCCAGTTGTCCAACGTCCAAAGTTATGAATGATCAAAGTTTACCTATGTGACTTTCTAGAGCTACTGGGCATGCTGATTTGTGACACTGAACGTTCTCAAAATGTTGTCATTATAGTTGCAACAGCATAAACAAAGTAAACTTAGTTTAATGTTATATGAATGGGAAATAATTTCATAACCACTACAAAATTTACTGAGCAAAGCTGACATTTGATAAAGGAGTCATTTTGAGCACTTCCTAACTTCATTTTACTGTAAATCCTTATTGCCAATGAGACTGTTGCATTTTTTTTCACTGTGAAGCTAGATTCAAACTCTGTTCTTAATAGAATATATAAATATGTTAAAATCCAGACTATTAAATTTTACAGTCATTAAACCTCTGTATTCATTTGTTACTGTCAAGAAAGGGCAAGGCCAAAAGCTAAATCGAGACCTCATTGCATTAAAGGTTGTGTTATCAGTACACTGAACCTATTAATCACACTTGGTACATGACAGCACAGGACTAGGTAGGCTCTATAAATCACCTTTCCTCTTGCATTCCCTCAATTTTAAGATTTTAAGTGTTCTTTTGGGTAGATCTGCTTTTTGAAAAGGGTGTTTGATAATATTTTAACAGAATATCACTATTTACTTTCACCGCTTGTGTGATCATAAATCCTGCAGTGTGAGTTTGCATTTCCCCTTTGGAGAAAATGTAGGGGTTTGTTAGCATGAAAATTTTTAGGAATACATTGTTAACAACAAGTATATATATATATATATATATACACACTACCTTCAATATGGTAACGAGGTCCAAAAAGTATGATTTAACAAAACATATTGACACAGTGCTGAAGGAGGAGCCATTTGGACAGGTGACCAAAAGTTAGTCAATAATGTGAGCTTTAGCTGAAATTTAATAAAGAAGAATAGTGGTGTGTTTAGTGAGGGAATTTCAGATTTGGGGATTGTTGATTGTATGGCTACTAATAGTAACATAGAGGAAATGGAGAATTCATAGGATGCCAGATTTGGAAGTGTGCAGCATTCTTGAAAGGTTCAAGGGCTGGAGTAGGTTGTGGATGAAAGTAGGTTTGAATTAATGGAAGAAACTGGATTCAAGAATTGAAATTTTGATTTTGAAGCATTGGAAGAATGACGACCAATATACCTTTATGACCATAAAGATAACAAGTTTAGGTTCCAAAGTAGAGCGCAGTGAATTCTTTATTAGTGCCAATATTCCTGTATGCAACATTTCTATCATAATTTGGAAAAACCTGATCCTGTTCATTAAAACTACGATACATGGCAAGAGTGCTACTGATTGAGCCACCAGAGCAGTTGTTTGATTAAAGAAGGGGGGTTTAAGGAGCATCTTAACAAGAAATAGAGAGGTGCAGAGATTTAGGAACTAATTTTAGAAGTTGTAGCAGCTGAAGGCATGACCAACAACGACAAGGTGCATGATTTATATATGCAAATTTATTTTAAAGTTTAGATTATGAATTTGTGTGGTGGCTTGGCATGTGTCTATGAAGGGGGTTTAATGATTAACTGGTAAATATTTTTGTAGCCATGGTGATCTTTTTAAAACACTGTATGATAGAGGTACTTACGAAAGAGTAATGGGGACTTCTCATCATAGAATCTCTACAGTGTGGAAGTAGGCCATTCATCTCATCGAGGACACACTGACCCTCCGAAGACCCAACCAGATCCATCCTGCTACTCTGTAATGCTGCATTTTTGATGGCTAATCCACCTAACCTGCACATTCTTGAACAGTATTAGACAATTTAGCATGGCCAATCCATCCAACCTGCACACCTCCGCACTGTGGGAAGAAACTGGAGTGCCTGGTGGAAACACATGCAGACATGGGGAGAAGGTGCAAACTCTACACAATTGCCCAAAGTTGGAATCAAAGCTGGGTTCCTGGCGCTGTGAGGCAGCAGTGGCCAGCATGCCACCCCATTGGATGAAATTTACAATCAAATAAAGTGCTCGAGACAAAAAAATGTAGATGCTGAAATCCAAAGTAGACTTCTCCACCTGCTGCCTCTTCAGCCTCTCCCTGCCTGGCTTGCTGTGTTCTTAAGCCTCCTGTTTGTCTAAAGTAAACAACATAGTGCATTAGGATTCAGCTAAAGCTTCCTCACATTGAAACATAATGTAACATTCTAACATACTGTGCTCAAGCACCTCTCTAGGTTCTTTTAGAATAAGATTATTAATTAGCCCTTTTTCATTCCATAAAATTAGATCCAATCTTGCCTATCCTCTCTTCAGCCCTTCATTACTGCTTTAGAAAACCAACCCTATATTACATTGTCTTCAAATCTGGCCTTACAGAATGTATGCTAGAAACATGATGTGCAGCAGAATACCCTAAATATTATAAAGTGCAGCAATCATTTTCTATTCTCTGCCCTGAATAGGTTGGTGTGTCCCAACTGTAATCTTAGCCTGAACCTCATAGAGTCAGAGAGATGTACAGCATGGAAACAGACCCTTCAGTCCAACCCGTCCATGCCGACCAGATATCCCAACCAAAGCTAGTCCCACCTGCCAGCACCCGGCCCATATCCTTCCAAACCCTTCCTATTCATATACCCATCCAAATGCCTCTTAAATGTTGCAATTGTGCCAGCCTCCACCACATCCTCTGGCAGCTCATTCCATACACGTACCACCCTCTGCGTGAAAAAGTT
>NC_057720.1:82263589-82295163 GCF_004010195.1 Chiloscyllium plagiosum | reverse complement strand
TTCTGAACTCTTTCAAGTTTCACAACATCTTTCCAATAGGAAGGAGACCAGAATTGCACGCAATATTCCAACAATGGCCTATCCAATGTCCTGTAACAGCCGCAACATGACCTCCCAACTCCTGTCCTCAATACTCTGACCAATAAAGGAAAGCATACCAAACACCTTCCTCACTATCCTATTTACTTGCGACTCCACTTTCAAGGAGCTATGAACCTGCACTCCAAGGTCTCTTTCTTCAGCAACACTCTCTAGGACCTTACCATTAAGTGTATATGCCCTGCTAAGATTTGCTTTCCCAAAATGCAGCACCTCGCATTTATCTGAATTAAACCCCATCTGCCACGTCTCAGCCCATTGGCCCATCTGGTCCAGATCCTTTGTAATCTGAGGTAGCCCTCTTCGCTCCAATTTTGGTGTCATCTGCAAACTTACTAACTGTACCTCTTATGCTCTCATCCAAATCATTTATTTAAATGACAAAAAGTAGACTAGGAGTATTTGATCCTTCTTCACCACTGGGAAACTTACAGAAGTGTACTGCTATAGCATCATTGATATGATGGGCAGACAATTGATTCAGTGTGACCTCCCTAAGTCATATTATCTATATAACACTGAGTGTATTCACAACATAACAGAAGCAAAAAGAGTTGTTTGTCAGTGTGTCAATTTGACTCAGTTATAGCACTCTTGCACATGAGTCAGCAGGTTTTAATGAGATGCGGGCATTGGTTGCAGTACCCACATTTATTGCCCATTCTTGTCCCTGGAGGAAGTAGCAACGAGCTGCTTTTTGAGCTGCAGCGCTCCTAAAGATTGTTAAGTAGGGTAACCTGGCAATGGTAAAAGAACGAGAATTTTGTCATCAGATTAGAGATGGGAGCCCACATTGCATCCAGCGTGACGGCATATTTCAATGTGCGATGTGTATAAGATGCAGCATGTCACAGTGAATCTCTGTTTTTATTAACTAAGTTGTGATAGATTGTTAATTGCAACATAATGCTAATGACAATGTGTCATAATGGCAAACAAGTTATCTCTAACTGGAAATAATTTTGACTTAACAGCAATAAAGAAATAGCAGTATGTTTCCAAGTCAGGATGGCATCTGATTTGGAAGGGTATTTGAAGTTAATGGTGTTTCCATGCGCCTGTTGCCCCTGTAATTCTAGGCAGTAGAGGTCGGTCTCGGGGACAAAGGCTGCTGCCAGTTATGGCTGATCTCTCGGAGAGGGCAGACACAACATTATCTCCCATTCTGTCTTTTCCCCCACCTTCCTAGTTCAAGAGTACAAAGTAGAAGTGTAACACTGCAGATAAACTTTGCTAAGTTAGCTGATTTCGGATCTGACTGAGTATCATGCCGGCGATCTTTCTAGTAGGTTCATTAAATCATTAAATGAATTTTTCCTCAAATTTTCCTTTAGATTTGAATAGAATTATTTACCAAACAAGCTATGACATCCCAATTTTCGTAATCAAAATTTGTTGAATTTTTAATCCAAAGCAGAGCAATAGAGTGTTGGATACCATCCTCACTGTCTTAACTGCAGCACATGTTCTGTTTAATGGTTGTGAAGAGTTGTAGAAATATAATGTTTTTTATGTCAAATGTATTTATCCTTATGCAGTTTCCAAACTCATCCAACTGGAATTGAACATTGAACATTAATTTAACTGGATAGCAATTTGATTTTGTATTTCTTAATGAAGTTAAATTGTTCAAAAAATAACTCCTATCCTGCAGGCATCCTTACACTATCATTCTGGCAACCTCAAATCTTAAGATAAAAGCAGAATATTCTGCAAATGCTCAGCAGATCAGCTGGAGAGAGAACCAGAATTAATGTTTCAGGCTGTGAGCTTCCATCAGAACAGATGCCTGGCCTAGTGACTATTTTCTATTCTCTTTACAGATTTCCAGCATCTATAGTATGTATTTTCCTTTCGTGAATCCTAACACTAGCTTGCTACTTCAGAGCTATTTTTGTTGCTAATACGTCACAGTTTAAAGATTGCACTTTATTTTAAACTGCATCAGTAGTAAGAATTAAAGTGTACAATTTAGCATGTTTGGATGCTTCCTTTGCACTTTGGCTGGATGCCATCATGGTTACTTTATAAAATCTAGGGATGAACATCAAAAAACCAAACACCATTGCAGAGCGATGGCTGAATGGTCTGTATTTGTGTCATAACATTTCTCAATTATTTTCCTTGAAAAATATTTGATTGTACTGTTAGGATATAGAATCTGATATTATTTATTTACTCTGCAACTCTGTTTTTTCCTCTCCTTTCATTAGCTCCAAAAATATTTGATCAATGTTGGAAACGAGATTTCAACATGTAGCTGGTTCCAGTTTGTGTTTGTATACATCTCTCTTTCTCTCTTTCAATATGTAATGGAAGTTATTATGTTAACATGAATTTATTGCAAGATATCAGCTTTGATTCCATCTCTTGAGTCAGAAGGAGAGCGTGCTACTTTCTCAGAAGTGCTATTTGCATATTCTCAACTTAAGGGCCATGTTAGCCTTCTAACATTACTAAAAGAAATTAGCCATTTTGTGTGCCAAATATATTTCTTGAAGACAGTGTGCTGAATGAAATCTCCCATTGGTTATGTTCCAGGACCTGTAATATTTGGTTAAAATCTATTTTTCTGTATTAATTCAATGTATTACCCAATTTTAAAAAATTAATTAAACACACAAACTCAAGAATAAGCAACAATGACTTACTAGAAATGCACGTGAAACTCAGGTGATGTTGTGACACATCAACTCACTTGTCCAATTCCTGAGAGCAAAATCCCTGATTTTAATTGTTCCCTGGGGTGAAAGTTGAACCCCAAAAGATCTGGTGAAGTTAGGATTTCTGTCAGGGCCAGGGAATACTGAGCTTGTGCTCAAAATCCCCTTCTGCACCCATTTTACATAGGGGCCTGGAGAGAGATAAATTTTGTCCACTCCAGAGAGTTGAAATTTCAGGAATTGAAAACTAGTGGCCATAACAATATCATTGATAATCATTTACAAAACCATCTTTAAGTAACTAAATCTGTCATCCTTACCTGCTCTGGCTTACAAAGGACTCCGGGCCCTCAACAAAATAGTTGATTCCTAACTGACCCCTGACCCCTATCAAACCACCCAGTTCAATAACAGTTAGGGATGAGCAATAAATGCTGACCTTGCCAACCAATATCCTGTGAAATAATAAAGAAAATTTGAACTTCTATAAATCCATTTAAGAAAGAGATATGACTTTAGATGAGATCAGTGGCATGGCCTAATTGACCAAGCACACTAATACCAAGCCATTTTGACCAATGCACACTAACCATGCTAAATAGAAAGTAGAGGTTGTGGCTAACAGTAGTAGTTTTTGGGTGTTATTTATTATTGTAAAATTGCTATAACTGAAAATATTTCATTAGAACATTTCCTAAATGGGGTGGGGATGTAGGGGAGGGTATCTAATTATCCATTTGGGACATTCTGATGTGGTGAATAGTGCTATTTAAATGTAGGTCTGCCTGTCTATCTGGTTATCTCTTTCTTTCTCTGGTTTTCTCTCCATTTTACCTCTACCTCTCTCCTCACGTGACTTAATTGCTTTTGTAATAGAGTCAATCTAGAATTATTACTGTTTTAGAATATCAGTGCTTCTAAGTTTTCTCCTCATTCTCTGCTCAACTAATAATTTCTCTTGTGGATCTAAGCAAGGTGGTAAGGATTGGCAATCTATTCACATACAAATTAGGAGCAGGAGTAGACCATTCAGCCCTTTGAGCCAGATGCACCATTCAGTAAAATCATGGCTAATCTGATTATGGCCTCAGCATCAGTTTTCTGCCAACTGCTGATAACCTTTGATTGCCTTGTTAGTCAAAATCTGCATTGTTATTCAGTGGCTTTGCCTCGCTTCTCTCTGGGGAAGAGAGTTCCAAAGACTCAATCTCTTGTGGACAAGGGTAGACAAAATTAAAAATTGCACAACACCAGGTTATATTTCAACAGATTTATTTGGAAGTACAAGCTTTTGGAGAGCTGCTCCTTTATCAGGTAGCTATGTGATGAAGGAGCAGTGCGCCAAAAACTTGTACTTCCTAATAAACCTGTTGGACTATAACCTGGTGGTGAGTGACTTTTAACTTCATTTTAAGTGGGTGATCCTTGTATCTAAAGGGTATGCACTGGTTCTACTCTCTGTCACAGGGGAAACTCCTGCCATCATCCACCCTGACAAGATCCCCCCCCTCCCCCCCGGATCTTAAATGATTCAGTCAAATCACTTTTCCATCTTCTAAACCCTGTTTGATACAGACAGCTTATCCAATCTTTCCTCATACAATAACCCCTCCCAATTCCAGGTGTCAGGCAAGTGAACCATCTTCAAACTGCTTCTAACATATTTGCATCCTTTCTTTAATAAGGTGAGCAAACTGCGCTGTACTCCAGATGTGGCCTCATCAATGCCTTCTATAGCTGCAACAAAACATCCCGACTCTGTTCTCCTTACAGTAAACAATAAAGTTTCATTTGCATTCTTAATCGTTAGCTGTTCTTGCATAACAATATTTTACATTTCATGCAACAATGTACTGTGGGATTGTGTTCAAATAATGACTGCTACCACTGAGTGGCAAAAATAATCTCTCTATTCAGCAACCGCAGGAACACAAGTTTGAGGGGTTACGATAGAATCCAGAATACAGTTCTTACAGTTGCTTCTTTATAAACAATTCTTAGATATATTAAAATTCTATCACTATAGTGTTACATTGTTTTATCAATAGTACACAAAAGTTTGGGTGATTTACTGTCCTGGGGAAGCAGGAGGTAGCTTAAACATTTGTTAAATGGTGGCTGTTACTGCTGATGGGATTGAGTGAGTGTGTCTGTCTGGTCTGCTTATATAATTGAGATATCAGCCCTTTTATCTTAGTAATGTTAGTAAAAGTACTTGACCCATATGCTCTACATAAGTTAGAAATTATCCATGTACTTAATAAAAGAATAAAGGATATTAAACTGATCACTGCAGCTGGGTTGTGAGATTTGTTTATTATTTACTGGTGTGGGTTTCATTCATGCAATTTCATGGAAATGCTGTTTTGACAGCAAAGGGAGCAGCGGCCCTGTTTAATGTATTTATTAATAGGGGAAACTGAGTTTTTGTAATCTATTCAGGTCCTGGGAGATGGTTTGGAAGGGCTGATTAATATTATCTTTCCATAGTTTTGAGTGGGTCGTGGAGGCATGGTGTTGAAAGAGTATTGTTTTTGAATAGCTATGTGACGAAGGAGCAGCGCTTTGAAAGCTCATCATTTCAAATAAACCTGTTGGACGATAACTTCATGTGTCATATTTAATTTTGAATAGGTTAGTAGTCTTTGACATTTATTAAGAGGTAGCTTTTTATGTAAATAGGTCTGATAAGGGTGGAAGACGTGAAGGAACAGTAATGGGTTTGGAAGTAATGTTTTAATTTAGTCTATCTTACAACATTAAAATGCACTACAAAATTGTTATTTTATGAATGAATGATTGAAAATGTGTTATCGTAAACAACAGCTTAGTAGATCAGAATATTTGTAAGATCATGGTTCCCACACCACTCAACATGACACTTAGATGACAACAATCAGTTAGCCTCATTGAAATCTATTAATGTTTATCCCCATGAAAATTCTTGGGATGTGCACCACAGTACTTTCGCACCTTAAACTTGAAGAATGATAACATTCCGTAGATAATTGTCGATGAGCCAGAAATTCGGAATTCATTCCCCTCTCCTGATGTTAATGACCAACGAAGGTGCATTCATAAAGTGTTCAAAGAAGTTGATTATCAATCTCCAGTACAGTTATAACAGGTGGTAACAGTAGGAGACTCTTCTGGTCAGCAGTGCTTGAAGTCAAGTGGTATCTCTCAAACTATAGCTTTTGGCTATGGGATTTATGAACTGGTGCAGGAAAACTAGCCATTGAAAATTATAAACATAATCTTTGCCTGTCATACCTGCAACTGGCTGTGGATCAGAACCAAGAAAGAAAGGTAACCTACTGTGAAAACCCAAAAAAACATCAGAATTATTTATAGATGAATCTGAATGAGTGCAAATGATGGTGTTATGTTGTTCATTCATAGTGTCATAAATTAGTTATCTTTGAGCTCCTTCCAACAACTTAACTCCATTAGTAGCTTTACAATTTATCAGGCACAGCGGTACAAATATCCAGCCCCATACAAACTCTGGTTTTAAGTCATTGGATTGTTGCTTCACTCTTTATCAAAATGCAATCAGTGTTTCTGGCCAGTAGTTTCAGTAAGTCTTTTTTTAAATAAGCATGTCTTTGTCGCAAGTGCAATTACCAATTTTACACACTATAAATTGATTTGTCTATGAGAATAAAAGGTTGATACCTGATTTCTTGCAGCTCTTTGCTGCAAAGTCTTGGCACTTTGTATTCTTGTCAGTATAAATTGTTCATTTGGTTTTAATCCTACCTTCTTTAACTAAAGGGGCAAGGTAAGAAGACTTATTAATTACTTGCTAATTCGCCCTGTGTTAACACCTAAATACTGGCCATTTACTGGGAATACTGGTAAATATTTGGAACAGTAGCCAGCAAAAGAGAAAGAGGGAAGAATTATAATCCTTTTATACCTATCTAAAAATCACTAAAAGTGACGTTCATCCATTGTCCAACACTTACCAAAACAGTTTATGCATTTGTCATTTGTGGGATCTTGCCCTGCATCACACCAGTCTTGCAAGCTACTGCTTTGCTTCCTCTCCAAAGTCTTAGAAAATATTGTTTCCCAAATCTTTTCCCAGCTTTTCTGCAATTCAAAATATTAATTGAAGTCTAATTGGTGTTCAGTATGAATGTGACAAAATCAAACCATCTGTCCTCATCCTAGTCAAACTGTCTACAACTTTTGACACAACTTATCGCACCTTCCTCCTCCAACTATTGTCCAGCTGGGTGAGACAGCTCTCACCTGATTCCATTGTTACCTGTATAATCCAAGCCAAAGAATTAATTGCAATGGTTTTTTCTTCCTGCTACCACGGTATTGCCCTTCATGTCCTCAAGCATCTATATTTGGCTGCTCTTTTTTCACACTCAGTTCTACATCATCATCACCTTTTCATAGAATCATTCAATTCCCTACAGTGTGGAAAGAGGTCATTTAGCTCATCGAGTCTGCACCAATCCTTTGAAGAGGATATCACCTCGCTCACATATCCCCAGACACTACGGATAATTTAGCATGGCCAATCCACCTAACCTGCACGTCTTTGGACTGTGGACAAAATAGGTGAATCCAGTAGAAACACACGCAGGTTTGGTAGAACATGCAAACTTCACGCAGGCATTCACCTGAGCCTGGAATCAAACTCCAGTCCCTGGCTCTTTTGAGGCAGCAGTGCTAGCCACTGTGCCACCTCTCCTGACTTCTCCACAATACTAAAATATCTGACCATATATCCATCATCCAGTACTTGATGAGTAGAAATTTCCACCAGTTAAATATTGGGAAGATTGCAATATAGTTTATCTTCACTCAATATTTCATTACCTATCTACTGAAAGTGGAGTGACAGATAAATAGAATAGTGAAGAAGGCATTTGGTATGCTTTTCTTTATTGGTCAGAGTATTGAGTATAGGAGTTGGGACATCATGTCGCAGCTGTACAGGACATTGGTTAGGCCACTTATGGAATATTGTGTGCAATTCTGGTCTCCCTCCTACAGGAAGGATGTTTTGAAACTCGGTCTATTAAACTAGGTGTCAAATCAAATCTGCACTACCATTTGATCATGGCTGACATGTTTCTCAACCCCATTGTCTTGTCTTTTCCCCTCACCCTTGACGCCCTTAACGGTCAAGAAACTATCTGTCTTTGTCTTAAGTACACTCAAGTGATTTGACCTGCAAAGCCCTATGTGGCAACGAGTTTCCCTCTGGTTGAAGAAATTCATGCTCATCTCAGTTCTGAAGGCTCATCCCTTCACTCTGAGGCTATGTCCTAGATTCTCTTAGAAACGTTTTCTCCATATTCAATGCCTCTTTTTTCGTAAGTTTCAATCAGATACCTCCCCCGCCCCATTCTTCTAAATTCCATTTAGTACAAACCCAGAGTCTTCAACTGCTCTTCATGTGATAAGCCCTTCAACTGAGGATTATTCTTGTAAACTTTTTCAGGACCCTCGTCCAGTGCCAGCTCATCTTTCCTTATATATAGGGCCCAAAACCACTTATAATATTCCAAATGTGGTCTTACCAGAGCTTTGTACACCCTCAGCAGCACATCTCTGCTCTTATATTCTAGCCCTCTTAAAATGAATACCAGAATTACATTTGCCTTTTAAACTAGTAACTGAATCTGTTTTGTTAACCTGAGCGAAGACTGCTAAGTCCCTTTGCATTTCAGATTTCAGAAGCCTTTCCCCTTTTAGGAAATAGTCTGCACCTCTATTGCTCCTATCAAAATATATAACCTTACACTTTGCCACATTGTGTTTCATCTGCCACTTCTTTGTCTGTTTGCATGGCATATCCAAGTCCTTCTACAGCCACTCTACATCCTCAACATTACCTGTCCCTCTACCTGTCTTAGTGTCATCTGCAAACTTAGCAACATCTAGATTCTTAATGTATAACGCGAGGAGCTATGGTCCCAATACTGACCCCTGTGGAATTCCACTTGTTACTGGCTGCCATCTGAAAGAAACCTCTTTATTGCTACTGTCTGCTTTCTGTCAGTCCCCTTTCCCCATCAGTGCCTGTTCATAAGAGGCTGCTAATAACTTTTGCAATCTTTTGTTAAAAGTATAATAAAGCAAAATAGAAAAATACAAACTATGTTACATTATACAGAAACTACGTGAAACAGTCTTATTATAAATACCAGGAAAAGAAATTAATCCTTTTTAACCCCTGCAGAATCTTACAGTCATTCAATCCTCAATGAAGGGTCACTCTTGTTTCCACACTTAAGCTTTTTTTCAGTTGACATGAATAATCTATTTGCTTTGTGGCAAAGTTCAATGCAATTTTCTTCAGCTAATGTCTCTTCCTGACATCTTTAAACAAGTTTCTACTTCTTTAAAATTGGTTAAAAATCACAAAACACAAGGATATAATCCAACAGTCCTGATGTGTGATTTTTTAACTTTGTCCACCCCAGTCTAACACTGGCACCTCCACATCAACCTTAAACTTCTGTATTGACTAACTTAATGGTATTGCAAAAATCTTCTGTTTCCAAAACTTTTTTTTAATATTGGCTACTAAGCCACTCAGAACTTCTTTTCAGTCCAGAATACTTGGATACTGTTAAAAATAGCAGCTCTGCTATTATGGATCTCTTCTCCCTGAGTGAATGTGTCTACTCTCTGACCTGTTGTGCATTGTTCTGACTGGCTGTTACGACTTCTGTCACTAGGTCTTCTGCAATTTTCTTTTCTCACATTTTTCTGCTTCGAATGAACTGAACTGTTTTCCTCAAAGGGTTTATGGACCTAATTCAAATGCACATAAATCAAACTAATCTCTAAATACTTTGGCACCACTAACAGAACAGATCTAAAATGAAACCATAAACTATGGCTTCCCCTTCTTAACGCACAAAACAAAAATATAATTTAAACTTAACGTTCTTCGACCTTAGAACTCAAACTCTCAAACAACAATAATACATTATTTATCATCTTCATTCTATCTCGGTAATCTATTTTACTGATGCTAATTGGACAATTAAAAATTGATCAAGACACCGGAGAGAACTCCTATAAAAAGCATAAAGGATCTCAAATATCCGACTGATACTATAGACAGACCTAGAGTTAAGTGTCTCATTTGAAGATTACATGCCTGACTAGTCCCTCAGTAGCATTGCTATAAAGTGTCAGAATTATATGCTGAGTGGAGTTTTATCTCCACAGAATCATGGATCAGAATTCCACGATTGAACTAAGGAGAAAATGTAGGTACCAATATCTGCAGATCCTTTTATCTATTTATCACAGATTTCAGTGGAAATTGAATGTCTTAATATGCAACACTACCAAGATTTGGAGCTGTGTGTTCTTGGAGTTGTCTTGTGATTGTCCTTCCACTGTTGCACATGCTATTGTGTGGTGTGGGAGTCCAACCCATGACCCTCTTACTCAATCGAGAATGTTGCTATGGAGTAACGGTGAAACTGGCATACACTGTGTTATTTTATATTTGGTGAAGGAGAAAAATAGATCTGCTAATTCCAACATTCTGAATCCGTTTTTACTCTGGTGTACTGCAACCGGAACCAATTCTCTCTAAATTAGCACGAATATTTTATTTTGAAAGTGCGCACTTCAAGGGAACAACCTTTCAGTGATATAAGGAAAGAGTAGCTCAAACGCTACTTCACCATCACCTGGCCGGATGGGATTATTTGTCCAGTTCTATCCTTACAGTTGGAGCTGCAAAGCCATCTTCTGCTTCTGACACTAAGATTCAACCTTGGTCCCTCTCCTGTATCTCACTTGCATGCTTCCCTTTCTCAGCACCATTGGAAAACCGTGTCAGTTGCCACATGTGCACTATATGTACAGTATCAAACATAACCGCACCCCTACATCTCTTGACACTTCTGTCTGATACCTAGTCCTAGATAAGGGAAGTTTTTCAAAGTTTGTGTAAAGTTTTGTAGTTTGAGTGCTGGTTGCAGTTGTTGTGGGTATGTTCACAGAGCTGGGAAGTTAGTTTGCAGATGTTTACACTGAGCATGTCACCTAGAAAGGGAATGAAACTTCTGCAAACAAACTTTCCAGCTCAGCGAAGATGACCACAAACACTGCAAGGCAATTTTTTTTCCCAACTAACTGTTGAAAACAAAACCATTCTTCTTTGAACCCCATCGCAAATTCAGTTCTCTTGCCACTGACTCTGTTCCTCTCCTGGTCAATTGCCTGTAATTCAACAAAATTGTTCTCCACTTTTATTCAAAGTTAAATGAACAATTTGGATTTTCAAATCAATCACGCAATTTCTAAATTTGCATATGGCACTAAATCAAGACAAGGACTTAAAGCTGAGGACGAAGGAGCCATTTTACAGGCGGGTATGAATAAGCTGGGAAATAATTGACAAATTAAGTACAACACAGATTAATGTGAGCTTGTCCATTTTGGTGGGAAGAGTAAGGAAGATTATTATTTGGCAAATTTAAGTGAGGAAGGGGAACAAAGGGATTTCAGACAAAAACACTAGAAGTTGTACTACTGGTTAGCAAGGCCATGTGATAAAAAGCCAAGCCCTGGGCTTTATTTTTAGAGGATAGAATTGAAAAGTAACAAACCTATATACCCACGCTTAGATACTATGCGCAGTTCTGGCTACTATATTTCAGGCAGGAGATGGGGCACTTTAGAAGGTACAAAGGAATTTACATGGATGAACCCAAAAATGCCTGGATCTCTTTTTCTCTTGAAAAATGGGTAAGGGGTGACCTAATCGAGATCTTTACAATGTTGAGAGGATTTGATTGAGTGGATACAGAAATAACATTTCCTACCAATCTAGAGGACATCAATATCCGTTCTCAAACATCCAACAGGGAGTTCAGGAGAAATGTCAATATCCAGAGAGCAGCAAGAATGTGGATCTTGCTCCCACAATAAGCGATTGGGTTAATAGTACAGATGCATTTGAAGGGATATTCGGTAGATGTGAGGAAGAAGGGAATAGAGATAGATAAGTGGTAAATTTAGATGAGCAGTAGGTGGAATAGAGTATAAACATCAGAATGAACTGGTCAGGCTTGAATGGCCTTTATTTGTCCCCTGTATCCAGTGTGATTCCTATGAAACTCTGTGTAGCACTTGTATATTTAACCTCACAATGAGTTTCCATCCATGCACCCATGCCATCGCTATGACCATCTGCTTCCTCAATAGAATTGGGAGGTCATTCAGAATGTCAATTCTGTCCTGGTCTCAGTTTATCTGCTACTGACATCCTCATCCATGTCATTTTTACTTCAAGATCCAGTTATTCCAATACCCTATTGGCAGCCCGCTCTACAAATTTGAAGCCATTCAAGATGCTGCAATTTATAAACTACCTGTGGCAAGTTATGGCCACCCATCTCTCCATTCATTTAAACTTATATTGGCCTGCAGTTAAATAACACCTCAATTTTAAGATTGTTCTTTTTATTTTGAATCCCTCATCCCCTTCCAGCTTCATTAATGAGCTGTGTCCTCTGAGGCCTCTATAATTTTAATTTTCCACCATTGTTGACTGTGCCTTCATTTTCCCAGCTCTGGAAATCCCTCAGTCTAAAGATGTGCAGGTTAGGTGGATTGGCAATGTTAAATTTCCCATAGTATCCAGGAATGTGCAGGTTAGGTGGGTTAGCCATGGAAAATGCGGAGTTACAGGGTAGCAGGATGGGTTAGGGTGGGATGCTCTTCAGAGGGTCAGTGTGGACTCGATGGGCCGAATGGCCTGCTTCCCACTAGGGATTCTATGAATCTGTGATTCTCCCCCATTGGAGTTATTGTTACTGGGCTGCTGTCAAATACTACTTGGTAACTGACTGAAGGGATGAGCTAATGATGCCTTTGAACAAGATGAACACATAAAACACTGAACTGATAACAGCAGTTGAGAGTGAAAGTCACAGTTGGAGGCAGGAACAATAATCTGTTTCAGATAAAGTCATTAAGATATACAGCATGGAAACAGGCCCTTCGATTCAACTCATCCAGGCCAATCAGATATCCTAAATAAATCTAGTCCCATTTTGGCTCATATCCCTCTAAACCCTTCCTATTCATATACCCTTCCTATTCATATACCCATCCAGATATCTTTTAAATCTAGTAATTGTACCAGCCTCCACTGTTCCTCTGGCAGCTCATTCCACATACGCACCTCCCTCTGTGAAAAAGCTACCCCATAAGTCACTTTTAAATCTTTCCCCTCTCACCTTAACCCTATGTCCTCTAGTTTTGGACTCCCCCAACCCAGGGAAAAGACCTTGCCTGTTTACTCTTCTCTTGGTAAATAGACCCTCATGATTTTATAAACTTCCATAAAGTCACCCCTCTGACGCTCCAGGGTAAATAGCCCCAGCCTATTCAGCTACTCCCTTTGGCTGAAACCTTCCAACCCTGCTAATATCCTTATAAATCTTTTCTGAGCCCTTTCTAGTTTCACAATATCCATCCTAGAGCAGGGAGACCTGAATTGCACATTGGTTCAGCCACTACTAGAATACTATGTCCTGTACAGCCGCAACATGACCTCCCAACTCCTGACCAATAAAGGCAACGATACGAACCATCTTCACTATCCTATCTACCTGGGACTCTATTTTCAAGGAACTATGAACCTGCACTCCCACGTCTTTGTTCAACAACACTCTTCAGTGTGTAAGTCCTGCCCTGATTTACCTTTCCAAACTGCAGCACCTCATGTTTATCTAAATGAAACTCCATCTACCACTCCTCGGCCAATTGGCCCATCTGATCAAGATCCCGTTGTACTCTGGGTTGATCTTTTTTGCTGTCCACTGCATCTCCAATTTTGGTGTCTTCTGTGAATTTATGGACCATGCCTTGTATGTTCACATCCAAATTATTTATAGAAATGGTGAAAATAAAACCAAATTGTATGTGTCATCTTGTCGTATGATATACCAATAAAGGTTCTCAGCCCATTATTCGGCTTCATTATATCAGAATGGTTTACAATTTGCAGCATATTGAATGGCCCCAAGTTTGTGGGGGTAGATTTAGAGAAGTCTACCAGGGGTGTGTTGGAATAGCTGGATCTTGAGATAAAAATAGCATCAATGAGGATTTCGGTGCATTATTTGTAAGATTGCAATGTGACAATTTGGCAAGAACTGTTATGATCTACAGTAGGCATTCTTTACCAGCAAGTTCCTCAAGCAATAATCAGATGAATCTGCAGTTAGTATATGCTTTTTTGGTAATTTAACTACAACTCCCTGGTCATTGAATAATACCAAGGAAATTGGGAAAAGCAAACCATTAGTTTAATGTTCACCTGAAAAGTTTATTAGGCTTCAGTCAGTTGTTGCCCTTTCCTAATTGGTCGTTCTCTCATATTGAGGCAGTTTAATGATGAAGAGCTTCACAAAGGCCTGGTTCCATCCTCACCAAATACTTAGTATCGGGGAGGCCTAGATATCAAATAGAAAAATCGAGCTGATTTTTCTGCTCCCTTGCTCAACCTCAATTGAGATCAACAAATTCTGCTCATCTTGAGATTCAAACACCAGGACCTTCTAATCTGTATGGCTTAGCGGTGTACCCAAACAAGACTATTCAATATCTTGTAATGATGCACTGACGCTGACTGCACCATAGGCCAAGAACCAAGTTATAGAATGACTGATTTAAAGAAGACATTTTGTTCAGGATGTGAAATGACCAATGCACTAACGTGCGTATAGTCCATGATATTATTTGACACTAATATATCTAACTTAGCTAAAATAATGTTTCAGTGCTGTGTGAGCATAAAGTGTGTAAAAGCTTGTTGAGGTGCAGGAAGTTACATTTTATCATCAAAGCTCTGAAGACATCTCTTTCACTCGGGTGACAAAAAGAGTTATGAAATATTTGTAGGCTCAATTACCAATAATCTTGGAAGGATGTATATTCATGGAATTCTGTTTTATTATGGCTTTCTTAAATCCTGTAAATAAGCATTTTGCATGTAGAGTCTTATAAGTAGAGCGACGTAATTATTGTCAAACATCACTTCAAAAATGGTATATTTAGATTTCTTCCACACGTTTTAACAGCTGCTGTTGATTCCGTCATGAGTTTCAGTTCTTGAATTTTGATTGTAAGCATAAGAGTTGTGCAGAAGATTTAAAAGGCCATTATTCAGAAGTAGTTTTATCGAGTACTTGTGTTTGGAGGTGCAGATCTGATTTTGGACAATCTCTATTCATTAGTTTATAAAATGGGGCCAGTTAGCTTAGTTGGCTGAATGGCCTATCACCCTCACCTTAACCTCCTTCCACCTATCGCATTTCCAACACCCCTCCCCGAAGTCCCTCCTCCCTACCTTTTATCTTAGCCTGCTTGGCACACTTTCCTCATATCTGAAGGAGGGCCCATGCCCGAAACGTCGATTCTCCTGCTCCTTGGATGCTGCCTGACCTGCTGCACTTTTCCAGCAACACATTTTCAGCTCTGATCTCCAGCATCTGCAGTCCTCACTTTCTCCTCGTTGATTTTAACCTACTGTGATTCCTCTTACAAGGAAGCCTTCCTTAAAGAAGCTCTCTTCCTCCCTCTACAAGGATTTCAGTGAGTCCCTCTCTCACTGCACACCCCAGGTCATCTCCTCTCCAGTTTCCTCATTTCCCCTCCCCCCACCTTGGCTCAGTCCCAACCCTTGAACTCAGCACCACCTTCCTAACCTGCAATCTTCTTCCTGACCTCTCCGCCTCTGCCTCCACCCCCACTCCGGCCTATCACCCTCACCTTAATCTCCTTCCACCTATCGCATTTGCAATGCCCCTCCCCCAAGTCCCTCCTCCCTACCTTTTATCTTAGCCTGCTTGGACACTTCCTCATTCCTGAAGAAGGGCTCATGCCCGAAACGTCGATTCTCCTGCTCCTTGGATGCTGCCTGACCTGCTGCGCTTTTCCAGCAACACATTTTCAGCTCTGATCTCCAGCATCTGCAGTCCTCACTTTCTCCTGAATGGCTAGTTTGTAATGTACAGTGATACAAACAGCGTGGCTTCAATTCCTGCACTGGCTGAGGTTGCCATGAAGGTCCTGCTTCTCAACCTTTCCCCTCACTTATGAAGTGGTAACCCTCAGGTTAACCCACTACTAGTTATCCCTCCCTAATGAGAGCCTTTAGTTTCCGAAAGGTATACTCTACAACTACTAAAATAAAGGAAAGCCTTTTTGTGTTGTCCTAATATAGTTGTTTGAAATACTTGAATTGCCTAACTTCCGAGCCAGCACATTGAGATATAAAATGCTACTGTTTAGTAAATGTTTTTCATTTAAAAGGATTCTTTATTGATATATTACAATGCTACAGTCTTCACAATACCAGTGAATGCCACATTCTTCCTGCTTCTGAATATTAGTAGGAGTAAACTGGGCCACCAACAACAAAAATTGAGAAAAATCATTCATTTGACTTGTTTGTAATCCTCATTCCTGTTGCCAAGACGAGGGGGTTACTATGCCTTCTCTCTTTCTGTTGCCTATTCTTTGGCATCCTCAGTCTGCGATGTGAATGTGCCACCTTGTCTTGTGTTATCTTTTGCATTATACGACCATCAAAACTGCATCTAAGAAGACATTCAAAAAGCATTTGAAATGGCTATGAGCCACTTGTTGGCTGATTGACTTCTTTTGAAGTTTTTCACTCGCTGACATCTGAGAAGTCAAAATTGTCACAACTGTGTGTTTGTATCAATAAAGCAGAAGCTGTTCTTGGTTATAAATGGACATTTTGATATGTTGAGTCTCAGATTTTCTGTATTGCTCTAGTTCAAAAGCAATAGATCTATTTTTCTCGCTGTAAATTTGTTTTTCCTTATCTGTTAATTATGTGGAATACAAAATCAAATCAATCCTCAGCATAAATATTCAATTTCATGAAAAAATGTCACAACTGTAATACAATTGACTGTAGGAAATAAAATCTGAAGATGGCACAGTTGCACAGATTATACAGTTTGTGGTATGCTGCACCTTTACAAGATATTGAATAGTCTTGTTTGGGTTCACCACTAAGCTATACAGATGATCCCAAGAAAGCATGTGACTGCAGTCAAGTGCTCTGTAGTGTTAAAAGATAGAAAGCTTAACTGTTGACTTTATGACCAAGTAAATACATCAGGGCCATGAGCTTCGATGTGAGAACAAGATGGTTCAAGGTCTCAGTTCATCATTAGCTTAGAAACAAGTTTTAGTTTTCTTTTAGTTTTAGTAGGAGGATTTAGTTCTGTCCAGTAGGAAAATCGAGTTTTAGTTGAGTTAATAAGTATTTTGAATTGTGAAGCTTACAAGCCACTAAACTTTAATTGAGAATCTTCAAGTTAACTAGAACTGAAAAAATTTTAGGCTTTCAGAATTGTGAAAGGTTAATGTAAGCGGACTGGGAATGAAATTGTTAAATTGTCTGCATGGCTTAAAGGGAGATAAAAGAAAGACTGGGAGCATCAGTTAAGTAAAAAGCTAAAACTTTGGAATTGGAGTGAAGTCTCTCTGGAATTGAGTATGTGTAAAAGGATCATGTTGGGAAACAGGCTTAAATTTTGTTTTGCTATTTGTGTTGGGGCCTTTCTTTTGTAGTATCACTTTGTTTTATGGTTTTGGCTTTTTTTGGTGTAATGTTCTTGTGTTCTTAAATTAAAGAACATCTGCAGTCTCATGTTTCAATGACTAACCATTGCAGTTGCTGATTGAAAAAAATGAGGAGATGATCTATTGAGCTGGTTTCATTCTGGGTTCTTTCTTGTCCAGTATTACCATCAGCCCAGATCATAAGACAGTTAAGTGCATAAACTTTATTACTGTGAAATTTATTACCTGAAATGCTTGGGATTTGGGGAACTGGTTTTAGTTGACTTTAATTTGTGAGTTAATCAGTGATTTAGAGCACAAACCCAGCTGTGCTTGAATGTGCGACTGTTTTAAGCAGATAACAGTGTTTTTACGTGCACTTCAGTCATGTTTAGTTTTTTCTCTTTCAAGTGCTACGCTGTGTGCTGGTGATAAGATTTCAAAGATGTTTAGCAGGATTGAAGCTTTACCCATGTCACTCCTACTACTCTGCTAATCACTTATTAAAGTGTTCTCACAGGAGTGAGAAATTTGTCAAGGAAAAACCTAATAATCACATGAGCTGCCTATTTCCTATTTCTCCAACAGGCTTATCAGCTTTAAAATTAACCAGCTGATTGTAAACATGCATTGCATTTGCTTAGGGAAATAGAAGAGTAAATGGGACTGAAGCTATTGCCTAACCTAGTCTGGTAAAGATTTCACTGAAACCAATTAATGCAGTAGAAATAGTGTGTTAAAGTGGTTTAAATATTGTTGTATTTTACTCTGATTTTTAATTCAAAATGGCAAGCTGTACCAAGTCTTCAGAATAAAAAGATGTTTCTGAAACTTTATTTTTGATTTTGTTTATTTCAGCTGAAATGTGCCTTACGTATTGTTTAGTAATGTAGGCACATACAAAATTAGAGCATACGGGCCCTTTATCCCATTTCTTCATTCTGTATGGTCAAGGCTTCTGCCTCATCTCCACAATTCCATCTGCTCCTCATGCCCTTGATTCGCTGAGAGTTCAAAAGGTTGCCTGTTATAATCTGAAATAAACTCAGTGATGGAGCATCAGCAACCCTCTGGAAGAGAGAGCTTCAAAGATTCACAACCTTCTGAATGAAGAAGTATCTCATCAGTTCTATTTATGATTGACTGCTTATACTCTGCCCCTGTATTCTAGATTCCCCAGGCCAAGGAAACAAGATCTCTGTCAAGCTCTATCAGAATCTTGTATGCATCAATGAAATAATCTCTCATTCTTCTGAATTCTGGAGAGTATAGGTCCAATTTACGGAGCCACTCATCATAGGATAACCTTCTCATTTCAGGAATCAATCCAGTGAAACTTTTGCCTCGGCATAAGTATGTTCTTCTGTGGATATGGAGACCAGTACACTAGGAGTAGTCTCAATGATACCCCATTGCAATTGTAGCAAGAATTCCATCTTCTTGTTCTTCAATCAGCATGCAATAAAGGCCAACACACCAATTGCCTTTCTAAATGCTTGGTGCACTTGCATGTTAACTTTGTATTCCTTGTACCCAAGTAGGTGTAGATATCTATATTTAAAGTTCTACAACTTTTAAAACAGATTCTGCCTTCTACAAAGTAAATCACTTAATCACAAAACAGATCATCACAAGCAAATGACCCACCTGAAAGCGTGGAGATTTGGAATTCCCTCCATAGATCTTTCCTCCTGCATCTCTTTCAATCAAGACTTTCCTTAATACACAATGTAACTGTTTTAGTAATTCCACTTCCCATCATCTTTGGTCCAGTGTTTTTTCTTGTCTGATCACTTGGGTATTATTTTTTAGCCATATGAAGGAAGTTTGTTTGTTTATCCAGTCTTGAAAGTTTGAAAATGTTGGTAGTCATTTTCAAAAGCAGATTTTTCACCATGAAAACAGGAACTGGAGACCAGTTTTGAATGGAAATAAAAGGTGCAGTGTATCAGTTTTGCTAAGCAATTCACCTGCAATATAAATAGAACAGCTGCTGCGTAACTAAAAGACACAGGTGCTTTGCATACTGCCTCAGGGAGAAACTTTTAGTACAATGAAGCCTCCATTTACCATTGCCCCTCCTACAGCAGAGCATTCCTAGAGGCATGGCACTCATCCACAGATTCAATCAATAAGCACATCGATCTGGATCCAATATACCGACCACTGTAACGGACAGCTGGAACTGACAACCGGAAGCAGCAGATTCAAATCACTATAAATGCCGGAGGAAACATCACAGAAGCGCTTCACAGGAGGCTCCCAAGCACTGAGGATGTCACCTAGACAGGGGACGAAACGTCTGCAACACAAATTCCCAGCTCGGCGAACACAACCACAACAATGAGCACCCGAGCTACAAATCTTCTCTCAAACCTTGAGCAGAAATCTGTTGAACAGTGCTATTTGTTGGTGAAATGAGATTTTTACATCAGGTACCAACAAAATATAAAAGTTGCAGAAGTTCTGATAGTATCCTAGAGCACCTTTACTACTGACTTGTTAGTAGTAGCATTAGTTAACACAGATCATGGTTGCATTTCACAATGTCTTACCACAGTTCCAAGATCTTGATTAAAATAACTTCTTTATAGAGTTATAGAGATGTACAGCATGGAAACAGACCATTTGGTCCAACTCGTCCATGCCAACCAGATAACCTAAATTAATCTAGTCCCATTTGCTAGCATTTGGCCCATATCCCTCTAAACCCTTCCTGTTCATATACTCAGATGCCTTTTAAATATTGTAATTGTACCTGCTCCACTATTTCCTCTGGCAGCTCATTCCATACACGCACCATCCTCTGTGTGAAAACGTTGTTCCTTAATTCCTTTTAAATCTTTCCCCTCGTGCCTTAAAACAATGCCCTCTAGTTTTGGACTCCCCTATCCCAAGGAAAAGACCTTGGCTGTTCGCTCTATCCATACCTGTCACGATGTTATGAACCTACATATTCTGTACAAGTGATGATTTGTTTTCTGAAGCATAATCATATTTGTTAGGGAGTGAAAGGACCATAATGAGTGGCAAGAAAACACAGATTCAGAAGCAGAAAATTGATTAAGTAATCAATTATCTGGTTTGGTACCAGTTGTAGGACTGCTTTATCCAAAGAAAATTGTGCTTATGACAGTGCAGCATTCAATGTGTTAATCTGGATTGTGTGTTCAAGGTCCTGGAGGGGAGCATTAACCTTAACTGATTTTTCTACCCTGCAACCCTGGCACTCTGCAGCAACCCAGTATTTAGACTGATTTATTGTACAATTTGGCCTAGAATTTGCAGGAGTCAGGGTATCTGATGGCATGCTCTTTGAGCTTAATTTTACCCCTCACCTGAAATATTTTCCCTCTAAGTTGCTAAAAATATAAATTGATAATAGTGCAGCGAGACTTTGTTACTGGGACCTTGACAAACTAAAGAGGTAATAATTTATCTCCTTAACTAAGGAGGTTGAGCATTGGAAAAAAACAGGCATGACAGAGAAGGAAATAAATAAATTAGAATCAAATCAGGTACAAAAAGAGAAAGACATTGCAATTAAAAAAAAAAGAAAAAGTAGTTTTCAAAAATCTGTATTGTAGAAATAAACTTCAGTTTCATGTGTTCCCTTTCTGGGTTCCCTTTCTGAGAGGTTGAGTGACATTGCAGGATCAAAAATCTTTTTTGAAAAAGGTATTTGTACTGTTAAAAGACCGACTTCATATATTCATATAGTGCTTTTCACAACTACAAGGTGACTGAAAACACTCTACGACAGCCAATGAAGTATCTTTGAAATGCCATGACTGTTTCATGTCAAATGCAGCAGGAGTGACCGGCAGTTGGTCACTCCTGAGGCTCAGGATAAGGATAGATGGGTTACACTCTGGGGAGGAAAGGGGACAGACAGACAGTGCAGAGATCCCCTGTGGACATTCCCCTCAGCAATAAGTATATCGTTTCTGGGGGGGATACTGCTGGGGGGGGGATGACCTACCAGAGGAAAGCCACAGTGGTCAGTTCTCTGGCACTGAGCCTGACACTGTGGCCCTGAAGGGAAGGGGGCAGAATAGAAAAGCATTAGTGCAAGGGGACTTGATTGTTAGGAGAATTGACAGGAGATTTTGTGGTCAGGATCAGGATTCCCAGAAGGTATGTTGCCTCCCCGGCGCCAGGGTCTGGGACGTCCGGGGTGTATAAGATTCTGAAAGGGGAGGGCGAACAGCCAGAAATCGTGTTACATGTTGGCACCAATGAGATAGCCAGGGGCCACGAGATAGCGAGGTGAGGAACAGGGAGTGGACGCAGCTTAACATGTGGCTGTGCAGCTGCTGTAGGAGGGAGGGCTTCAGATATGTAGATAATTGGGATGCCTTCTGGGGAAGGTGGGACCTGTACAAGAAGGACAGGTTGCATCTGAACTGGAAAGGGACCAATGTCCTGGGTGGAAGGTTTGCTCGAGTGGTTCAGGAGCGTTTAAACTAGTATGGCAGGGGGTGGGAACCTGAGCTATATACCGGTGGTGAGAGTTGATGGAGATGAGGCAATAGAAAGAGGTAGCGTAGCCAGTGGGAAGGAATTTCCTGGGAAAGAACCAAGGGATTGGTTAAAGTGTGTTTGCTTTAATGCAAGGAGTATCAAGAATAAAAGTGATTAGCTTAGAGCATGGATCAGTACCTGGTGCTATGATGTTGCGGCCATAACAGAGACGTGGGTTTCTCAGGGGCAGGAGTGGTTGCTGGATGTTCCAGGGTTTAGAACATTTAAAAAGAATAGGGAAGGGGGAAAAAGAGGAGGGGGTGTAGCACTGCTAATCAGAGAGGGTATCACAGCTACAGAAGTTGCCATTGTCGAGGAAGGTCTGCCTACTGAGTCAGTATGGGTGGAAATTAGGAATAGTAAGGGAGCAGTCACCTCATTAGGGGTTTACTACAGGCCTCCCAATAGCAGCAGGGAGATTGAAGAAAGCATAGGTCAGCAGATTTTGGAAAAGTGTGAATGTAGTAGGGTTGTTATAATGGGTGACTTTAACTTTCCCAATGTTAATTGGAACCTCCTTTGAGCAGATGGTTTGGAAGGAGCTGTTTTTGTAAGGTGTGTTCAGGAAGGTTTCCTAACTCAGTACATTGACAAGCCGACGAGGAGAGAGGCCATTTTGGATTTGGTGCTCGGCAGTGAGCCGGGGCAGGTGTCCAATCTTGTGGTGGGAGAGCATTTTGGTGATGGTGACCACAACTGCCTCACATTCTACATAGCTATGGAGAAAGAGAGAAGCAGGCACAATGGGAGGATATTTAATTGGGGAAAAGGAAACTATGATGCTATCAGACGTGAGTTGGGAAGCATGGACTGGGAGCAATTGTTCCATGGAAAGGGCACTATAGACATGTGGAGACTGTTTAAGGAACAGTTGTTGCGAGTGATGCATAAATGTGTTCCTCTCAGACAGGCAAGAAGGGGTAAGATAAAGGAACCTTGGATGACGAGAGCGGAGGAGCTTCTCATCAAAAGAAAGAAGGCAGCTTACGTAAGGTGGAGGAAGCAAGGATTACAGGCAGGCGAGGAAGGAGCTCAAAAATGGTCTGAGGGAGAGCCAGGAGGGGGCATGAAAAAGGCTTGGCAGGAAGGATTAGGGAGAATCCAAAGGTATTTTACACGTATGTGAGGAATAAGAGAATGATCAAAGAAAGAGTGGGGCCGATCAGGGATAGCATAGGGAACTTCTGTATAGAGTCTGAGGAGGTTTTTTGCTTCAGTCTTTACTGAAGAAAAGGACCTTGTAGTGAATGAAACCATTGAGGAGCAGGTAAGCATGCTGGAACACATAGAGATTGAGCAAGCTGATGTGCTGAAAATTTTGACAAACATTAAGATTGACAAGTCACCAGGGTCAGACCAGATTTGTCCTCGGCTGCTTTGGGAAGTGAGAAATGTGATTGCTTCGCCGCTTGTGAAGATCTTTGCATCCTTGCTCTCCACCAGAATCGTACCTGAGGACTGGAGGGAGGCAAATGTAATTCCTCTCTTCAAGAAAGGAAATATGGAAGTCCCCGGCAATTACAGACCAGTCAGTCTCACGTCTGTCGTCTGCAAGGTGTTAGAAAAGATTCTGAGGGATGGGATTTATGACCATCTGGAAGAGCATGGCTTGATTAAATGCAGTCAGCATAGCTTTGTGAAGGGCAGGTCATGCCTCACAAATCTTATTGAGTTCTTTGAGGATGTTAGTAGACAAGTTGATGAGGGTCGAGCGTTGGATGTGGTGTATATGGACTTCAGCAAAGCATTTGATAAGGTTCCCCATGGTAGGCTCGTTCAGAAGGTCAGGAGGAATGGGATACAGGGAAATTTAGCTGTCTGGATACAGAATTGGCTGGCTAACAGAAGATAGTGAGTGGTAGTGGAAGGAAAGTATTCTGCCTGGAAGTCAGTGGTGAGTGGTGTTCCACAGGGCTCTGTTCTTGGGCCTCTATTCTTTGTAAATTTTATTAATGACTTGGATGAGGGGATTGAAGGATGGGTCAGCAAGTTTGCAGACGACACAAAGGTTGGAGGTGTCGTTGACAGTATAGAGGACTGTTGTAGGCTGCAGCGGGACATTGACAGGATTTAGACCGCACTTGGAATACTGTGTCCAGTTCTGGTTGCCCTATTATAGGAAAGATGTGATTGCTTTGGAGAGGGTTCAGAGGAGGTTTAACAGGATGCTGCCTGGAATGGAGGGCTTATCTTACGAAGAGAGGTTGACTAAGCTCGGACTGTTTTCATTGGAAAAAGAAGGAAGAGAGGGGACCTAATTGAGGTGTACAAGATAATGAGAGGCATAGATAGAGTTGATAGCCAGAGACTTTTTCCCAGGGCAGAAATTGTTAACACGAGGGGTCATAGTTTTAAGCTGTTTGGTGGAAAGTATAGAGCGGATGTCAGAGGCAGGTTCTTTACACACAGAGTTGAGAGCGTGGAATGTGTTGCCAGCAGCAGTTGTGGAAGCGAGGTCATTGGGGATACTTAAGAGACTGCTGGACATGCATATGGTCACAGAAATTTGAGGGTTCATACATTAGGTTTACCTCACATGAGGATCAATGGCCGGCACAACATCGTGGGCTGAAGGGCCTGTTCTGTGCTGTACTGTTCTATGTTCTAATAATCACTCAGCAAATTCCCACAAATTACAATGTGATCAGATAGTGTTTGTTTCTGATGTTTATTAAAGACTGGTAAACAACAATAATGGTCTTAACTTTCTGGAGTGATTTACAATTTATGGATGTCTCTTGTCACTCACTGAAGGATTTACACATAAAAAACAGCTTGCTTATTAAACAAAATCTGGCGTGTTGTATTCTGCAACTTGATAGACTGTTTTCCGCGGATGAGCATTCAACATTCTTTGCAACTATTCTATGAGGATAAAATAAGTGGTTTCTCAGAATTGCAATTGATGTTTTTAGCATATATATTTTATTTAGATAGAAATAGATAATATAGTAATAGATATAGATAATATAAATACTGTGAGCTCTTAATATTGAGAAAGTTAATAAATCTCTTCCAGCAGTGTGGTAAATGAATGCTGATTGTATATTCAGCCCCATTCATTGTATTCCTGTGGCTTGGCAAATTTGTTAAAGGAAATGTGATTCCTATTCACTTTCAAGCTGAAATGTTGGCCTTGTGTAATAATGATTTTGAATGTTCTGGACTTCCATGTATAATGCTTTTGTTTGAACAATGTGTCGCTTTGGGGATTGGAAAAGTGAGAAACCATCCTTCACTCACTTGAATTTGCAGGAATATGATCACATGGTAAAAAGGTGACTGCTTAGCCAGGCATATTTACTAAAATTTAAAAACAAATGAGTTTCTTTTGTTCAGTTACTGAAGAGTTTATCTCTAAATTAACCACTTGGTAAAGAAGCTTAACTGACTTAGATAGCTAGTGCACAGTTCTCCATATATAGTTGATATATTGTTTGAGGAAATGCTCATGATAAGCAAATGCTTGAGGCTGTTGTGATAAGACCAATCAATGGGCAATTTGACAAAGTGAAGTTGGATTCTGCTTAGAACATAAAATAAAAATTGAACACTAATGTAGATATTGTGTTGGGTATCTGTTGGATTTATGTTCATTCAATGTGTCAACACTAACAGGTATTCTAGAAATTAGGGAAAATAAATCCCTTTAAGGCTTGGTTAGCTAAGGATAAGTGCATTCAATGGAGGATGGTCCATGTATTTTCCATTTACATCACTCTTGCTAAGATTGTTCAGCTTGGTATTCTAACCAGCATTTACTGGTAGAGTCTCAAATTCATGTAGAATTTGCTGTGATGCCTTTATATTTCAAATTACTTTATTGCACACTGTAATACGGGTAAAATTTTCTACAGGAGCAACACTGTTTGAAAGAGAATACAGGTAGGTACATGTCTGCCTACCATGCATGGTTACTATCTCTTGGGAATCCTTAACGACGTTAGGCCTTGTCTTAACCAATATTTAAATACTACTCTTAATATGTGGAGAAATATAAAATGCTTCAGCACTTCATATTAACTAATCATTTCAATTCCCGTCCTTTTTTATTTGAAATCAGAACTTTATAGCTGATTAAGGGATAAACATTGCTTTTCCTTGAACTCTCATTCATAATGTTTCTCAGATTACAGGTTCAACGCATATTAAAATAGTACAATCATTAATACTATGGAAAACAGGTTGGGATACAAAGTGATACAGATGAACAAATTATTTAAAGTGCCATTGTAGGCTAGCAAAGCAATCAAAAATGCTAATAAATCCATGATCTCTGTTTGTGGTATAGATTTCAAGTTAAACTTGTCAAGCTCTACTTAAGAATACTGTGTCCAGGTCTGGTATCCAGAATATAAAAATCACATAGAAGTGTCAGAACAAGTGTGAAGAAGAACTGAGAATTGGTAGCTATGTGGAAAACATGTACATACAGTCATAAAGTCATAGAGTTATACAACATGAAAACAGACCCTTCGGTCCAACTTGTCCACGCTGATCCGATGTCCTAAAATGATCTAGTCCCATTTCCCAGAGGCCCATACCCCTCTAAACCCTTTCTGTTCATGTACCCATTCAGAAGCCTTTAAAATATTGGAATTGTACCTGCCTCCACTGTTTCCTCTGGCAGCTTATTCGGTATCATGTTAGAGCTTTTTCCCTTCAGAGAAAGGAAGACCAAGAGGTCTTTAAAAATATGAATTGGTTGGTCAGGGAAGATGTGCAATGAATGCATCCAGTTGTGGGAAAGTTGAAAACCGGGGCAGTGAACATGTTATGTCATGTGTGCTCTGCTTAAAGATAACGAGGGTATGGATAGGGTAAGTAGACAAGTTCTGTTCTCTGGGGTTGGGAGTCCAGAACTAGAGGGGATAGGTTTAGGGTGAGAGGGGAAAAATTTAAAATGAACCTAAGGGACAGTTTTTTCACAGAGAAGGTGGTGCATGTATGGAATGAGCTGCCAGAAGAAATGGTGGAGACTAATACAGTTACAACATTTAAAAAGCATCTGGGTATATGAATCAGAAGGGTTTAGAGGGACATAGAGCATAGAACAGAGAGCAATACAGCACAGAACAGGCCCTTCGGCCCACGATAATGTGCCGAACATTTGTCCTAGCTTAAGCACCCATCCATGTACCTATCCAATTGCCGCTTAAAGGTCACCAATGATTCTGACTCTGCCACTCCCACAGGCAGCGCATTCCATGCCCCCACCACTCTCTGGGTAAAGAACCTACCCCTGACATCCCCCCCCTATACCTTCCACCCTTCACCTTAAATTTATGTCCCCTTGTAACACACTGTTGTACCCTGGGAAAAAGTTTCTGACTGTCTACTCTATCTATTCCCCTGATCATCTTATAAACCTCCATCAAGTCACCCCTCATCCTCCACCGTTCCAATGAGAAAAGGCCGAGCACTCTCAACCTATCCTCATACGACCTGTTCTTCATTCCAGGCGACATCCTGGTAAGTCTCTTCTGACCCTCTCCAAAGTCTCCACATCTTTCCTAAAATGAGGCGACCAGAACTGCACATAGTACTCCAAATGTGGCCTTACCAAGGTCCTGTACAGCTGCAACATCACCTCACGACTCTTGAATTCAATCCCTCTGCTAATCAGCGCTAATACACCATAGGCCTTCTTACAAGCTCTATCCACCTGAGTGGCAACTTTCAAAGAGCTATGAACATAGACCCCAAGATCCCTCTGCTCCTCCACCTTACTAAGAACCCTACCGTTAACCCTGTATTCCGCATTCTTATTTGTCCTTCCAAAATGGACAACGTCACATTTGACAGGGTTGAACTCCATCTGCCACTCCTCAGCCCAGCTCTGCACCATATCTAAATCCCTTTGCAGCCGACAACAGCCCTCCTCACTATCTACCACTCCACCAATTTTCGTATCGTCTGCAAATTTACTGACCCACCCTTCGACTCCCTCATCCAAGTCATTAATAAAAATTACAAACAGCAGAGGACCCAGAACTGATCCCTGCGGAACTCCACTTGTAACTGGGCTCCAGGCTGAATATTTACCATCTACCACCACTCTCTGACTTCGACCAGCTAGCCAGTTTTCTATCCAATTGGCCAAATTTCCCACTATCCCATGCCTCCTGACTTTTCGCATAAGCCTACCATGGGGAACCTTATCAAATGCCTTACTAAAATCCATGTACACGACACTGCTCTACCCTCCTCCACATACTTGGTCACCTCCTCAAAGAATTCAATAAGACTTGTAAGGCAAGACCTTCCCCTCACAAATCTGTGCTGGCTGTCCCTAATCAAGCAGTGTCTTTCCAGATATTCATAAATCCTATCCCTCAGTACTCTTTCCATTACTTTGCCTACCACCGAAGTAAGACTAATTGGCCTGTAATTCCCGGGGTTATCCCTGTTCCCTTTTTTGAACAGGGGCACAACATTCGCCACTCTCCAGTCCCCTGGTACCACTCCCGTTGACAGTGAAGACGAAAAGATCATTGCCAACGGCTCTGCGATTTCCTCTCTTGCTTCCCACATAATCCTAGGATATATCCCGTCAGGCCCGGGCGGACTTGTCTGTCCTCAAGTTGTTCAAAATGCCCAACACAACTTCCTTCCTAACAAGTATCTCCTCTAGCTTACCAGTCCGTTTCATACTCTCCTTTTCAACAATACGGTCCCTCTCATTTGTAAATACTGAAGAAAAATACTCATTGAAGACCTCTCCTATCTCTTCCGACTCAGTACACAGTCTCCCACTACTGTCCTTGATCGGACCTACCCTCGTTCTCGTCATTCTCATGTTTCTCACATACGCATAAAAGGCCTTGGGGTTATCCTTGATCCTACCCGCCAAAGATTTTTCATGCCCTCTGTTAGCTCTCCTAATCCCTTTCTTCATGGGGCAAGTGTGGGCAAATAGGGCAGATTAGTTTAGGATATCTAGTTGGCATTGACAAGTTGGACTGAAGGATCTGTTTCTGTGCTGTGCATCTCTGATATACAAGTCCTGGGCTTGTTTACGTATTCATTGTATAGTAACTAACGCGTTTATTATAGGAAAAAGTAGAATTGCTTTCACTTCAACTGGTTAGAATGTGGTTTAGGGAGAAAAGTTTAAATACTGATACAATGTTGTTTTTACCCAATAGGAAATGAAGCAGTTCAATGATTAGTGTCAAGTAGAGAAATTGTAGAAATGCATGTGAGAAATTCAAATCACAAGTAATTGTTGTTTTATATCTCCAATCACATTGTCTTGGCCAGTGAGAGTCAACTTACCTGAGAAAAACCTACAGGCCTGTATTTGTAATATGTCTAAATATGTTTTGAAAATCAATAAATCAATAAAAACGTTTGTTTTATTTTCACAGTCACAGATCAAGATACAGTTAAGCGATACTTTGCCAAGTTTGAAGAGAAGTTCTTCCAGTGTTGTGAAAAGGAACTTGCCAAAATCAACACATTCTATTCAGGTAATACTTGACAAGGGAAGTAAAGTCAAGGTGGAATCTCTTTTATTCATGGTTCTATCTTCTGCGCAAGTTAAGAATAAGTGTGCCTCTCTCCATATCTGCCCTAATGTGCGTTTGAAGGAAGGATTGTCATGAATTTTGCATGATTGACATATGAACAGTGATGGTTAGGAAAAGATTACCCAGCCCATCCAACTTATTCCACACAATTGTGATGTATTTTGCATCAGATAATATGGTTTCTACACCCCACCCAAAACTCTCTAATCTCCTGCGTGATGCAAAGAAACCAGAAAAATGTAGACCAAATTTTGGAGATAAAGCTGAGAAATTTCTCTCTAAGTACTCAAGGCTAGTCCAGATATCACCCTAACCCTGATAATTCCTTTCAGTAAACTGACTTTTGAATGAGGTCATATCCACTCCTGCCAGATTCAGGTCAGAGCAAGAATTCTGCAAATTAATATAAATCGTGCCCTTAGCACCAATAGAATTCACCCTGCACAAGCCAACAGCGTGTTTAATTGGTCTACCATTCTGTTGGAAAAGAACCATGCAATGTCCATCCATTTAAAAACTATGGCAATTGGAATTGACTGCTCAAATATGCTACATTCCGCTCTTCATCTTATATACCTTGAAACATCAGCTCACCACCAAGTCTGCTGATCTCTGAAATGAAGAGTCCCAGCTCTTTGACCTATTCTCATAACTGTTTTTCAAAATAATGTGAAATTAGACAGTTACATCTATTCAAAGTCTCAATCACTAACCACACAAGGACAACAAAACTGGATGTGATATTCTCACTGAGGCTGGATGATTTGTCCTTTAGTCCATTGTCTAATGCACTATTTGCTCCTCCTTTGAGGCATTGCACATGAATATTAGAAAGCTATGCATTAGAAAACTTGGATCTCTTTCTTTCTCTCCTTTTATTGCTTTTCCAGAAAGGTGTATGTATGTTCGATATTTGATTTAATTTATTACTGTTATACGTACTTAAGTACAATGAAAAGTTTTGTTTTGCGTGCAGTATACGCAGATCATTTCATACCAAGCGCATTAGGGTAGTAGAACAGAGCACAGAATGAGATGTTACGGCTGCAGAGAGCAAAATCAATATTAAATTTAAAATTTTAGAGGTCCATTCAGAATCTAGTAACAGCAGGGACGAAGATATTACCCAGCCCACAGGCACAACAAATGCACTTCTGTAAATCAAACATAATTTGCTGGTCGTAATGCACCTAGATACGTGAAACTACCAAACATCATCTACACTCCTGACTTTCACACAAATCATAGTGTCATCGGCAGTTATGTCCACTGAATTCCCAACAACTACATTAAGATCATGAATAAATTAAATAAAAGGCAATGGTTCCAGCAGTAAAAACTGTAGGACACCACAGTGGCTAGTAGTCCTATATTAATTACTAATGATTCCTGCAAGATATTGTTCTCCCAGATATTGCTCAACCCCTCACTCCAGAAACTTGAACACAAAAATCTAGTCTGTTATTTCAGTGAAGTGCTAAGGAGTGTTGTAATTTTTGAAGAGGTGTTACACCAAAATCTTACCTGCATCTTCAGGGTGAGCTTATGATCTCCCATGGCACAATTTTATAATTTCCTAATCACCCTGTTCAGTGATGTCATGACAGCGGAAGAGGTGAGACTTGAACTCTGCTCTTTTGGCCAATAGGTTCGGGCAATATCACTGTGCCATTGAAGCCTCTAACACAATGCTTATTTTCTAATCAATCTGCTGTAACATGTTAATACACGCCTCTGGTGTAGGTGGTTCTTGAACCCAGGCTTCGTAGAGAAATTAGACGAGATGTCCTGACCAATATTTATCGCTTAGTTAATATAACAAATTGCTTATCTTGCCATTATCACATTGTAAATTGATTCCTGCATTTCGTACATTGCAATACACACATTTAGGATCATAGAGATGTACAGCATGGAAACAGACCCTTCAGTCCAACCTGTCCATGCTGACCAGATATCCCAACCCAAACTAGTCCCACCTGCCAGCACCCGGCCCATATCCCTCCAAACCCTTCCTATTCATATACCCATCCAAATGCCTCTTAAATGTTGCAATTGTACCAGCCTCCACCACATCCTCTGAAAGCTCATTCCATACACGTACGACCCTCTGCATGAAAAAGTTGCCCCTTACGTCTCTTTT